>NC_140167.1:192387825-192553817 GCF_963971535.1 Notolepis coatsorum | reverse complement strand
AATAATAATAATAATAATAATAATAATAATAATAATAATAATAATAGTAATAATAATAATAATAATAATAATAATAATAATAATAATAATAATAATAATAATAATAATAATAATAATAATAATAATAATAATAATAATAATAATAATAATAATAATAATAATAATAATAATAATAATAATAATAATAATAATAATAATAATAATACTACTAATAATAATAATAATAATAATAATAATAATAATAATAATAATAATAATAATAATAATAGCCGGAATATTGCTAACTCTCAGTTGTCGCATGAAAAGAACAAAGGCTGACCACATGATATAATAATAATAATAATAATAATAATAATAATAATAATAATAATAATAATAATAATAATAATAATAATAATAATAATAATAATAATAATAATAATATAATAATAATAATAATAATAATAATAATAATAATAATAATAATAATAATAATAATAATAATAATAATAATAATAATAATAATAATAATAATAATAATAATAAATAATAATAATAATAATAATAATAATAATAATAATAATAATAATAATAATAATAATAATAATAATAATAATAATAATAATAATAATAATACTAATAATAATAATAATAATAATAATAATAATAATAATAATAATAATAATAATAATAATAATAATAGCCGGAATATTGCTAACTCTCAGTTGTCGCATGAAAAGAACAAAGGCTGACCACATGATATAATAATAATAATAATAATAATAATAATAATAATAATAATAATAATAATAATAATAATAATAATAATAATAATAATAATAATAATAATAATAATAATAATAATAATAATAATAATAATAATAATAATAATAATAATAATAATAATAATAATAATAATAATAATAATAATAATAATAATAATAATAATAATAATAATAATAATAATAATAATAATAATAATAATAATAATAATAATAATAATAATAATAATAATACTATAGGCTATGACAAAGTGGGATGGGAACATCCCTCTCCTCAAAGCTGCTGTACACAGTGGTTTTCTTCTTGGTTTGTTCCTTCTTCAGCTTTCCTTTTGACCCTTCTGTTTATTCTTTCTCTCTTCATGTGCATTTTTCATTTGCCTGCTTTTCAGGTGTATCTGTCAGGATTCTTGTCCTCACACGCTTTCACTTTGTTTGTGCCCTGGGTTGCTGACTCTTGGGGTAAGGGTAGAACTTCAGTAGGAAACACATATCCAGCTCGGCTGGGGTGCAACTCATGTGTCACTTGGTGAAGCGCATGGAGGTGAAGGCAGCTTAGCAGTGGTTGAGGTTGGAGGCGGCGCACCAGAGGTGGAGGCCATGGGGGGGTGGATCATCTGCAGCGGCAGACTGCAGCTCAGGGTTTGGCCTGTCTGACACCATGAAACAAACTCTGCATCAGAGAAAACATCTCTGTTGTAACTCCCTGTGGACTTGAATCCAGGAGGGATATTCTGTGGTGTCATTGCTCACATGAAAGCCTCACTCACACATCCAGGGATGTGGTAGATGCTGGCTGTTTTGCCTGGGTTAGAAGAGCTTGGTTGTAATATGTCTTGCATGGACTATAAACACTCTTGTCTAGAGGCTGCAGGCGATGGGACGTGTTGAATTGTGAGCATGACAATACCCTTTCTCTTTGCGATATCCAATGCCCTCAGTGAAATGTGGACATCAGCAGCAGGAGCAGTTGGTTATGAGGCGCCGTTTGGGACAAAAGCCTGACTAATACAAGACACCGCCTATCCAAAGCCTGACTTATACAGGACACCGCCTATCCAGTTATCCTGCGCGACCCAGTTGGTCCGCGAGAGAGGGCCAGTTGGTGCGCCGATTGGGACAAAAGCCTGTCGAATACGAGACACAGAGGTCCAGTTGGTCTGCGCGCGCCGACATGTTTTTTCGAATACAGACACCGAGGTCCAGTTGGTCTGCGCGCGCCGACATGTTTTTTCGAATACAGACACCGAGGTCCAGTTGGTCTGCGCGCGCCGACATGTTTTGTCGAATACAGACACCGAGGTCCAGTTGGTCCGCGCGCGCTGACATGTTTTGATCCGCGCGCGCGGACAACTTTTGGTACGCGAGAGAGGCCCAGATGTCCGGCGAGAGAGGCCCAGATGGGTCCGCGGGCCACCCAGATGGGTATCGCTCGCGGACCAATACTTAAAAGAATAAAGTGGTGTACTCCTTAATTTATGCACTTACAATCACCAGAAAGGCTTTCGAAATGCCATGTTGGCCTCAATATTTTCAAAACAAATTATATGAAAAGGTTATGAAATGAACAACATAAACAAGAATGTGATAAAATATGTAATAAAAACGGAGCTCAGACTGTATCTGTATTACATGTCATATAATTTATGATGAATTGAAAATGGGGGACCCAGACGTAAACAAGACGAAAGTCTTTCTCTGGTCTGCATCCCCTTAACAATTGTATGTATTGAGCTGTACTGTACTGTACCCATTCTCAATCTATCTCAACGCATACATTTGATCGTAGAAATCGTGACGTGAGAGTGTCTTCGATAATGTTGGGGGTCCTTAATTCCTGTATGCGAATTGTTATTGGCATCATGCAGCACTATCATCATCATCATCCGTATCAACTAACATTACAAGTACATTAGAGGAGGAAGTTGGACACATGTTTCATCATTAAATGTCAGCAGATAATCAAAATTAGCTAGTATGATGATTGCTATAGCTTAAAAAAAACGGTATGCCATGGTATGTATGTGACAAAATAAACCTTAGTAAGGCAAGTATCCCTTTACTTGAAGTGAACAAAGTGCTTCTCATGTACTCATGTGTACAAGTTCATATTATGGTCTACAAATGGTAATGTTAGTATATTAGTATACTAGTATTTAATGATGAAACATGTGTCCAACTTCCTCCTCTAATGTACTTGTAATGTTAGTTGATACGGATGATGATGATAGTGCTGCATGATGAAGAATTTGCATACAGGAATTAAGGACCCCCAACATTATCGAAGACACTCTGACGTCACGATTTCTACGATCAAATGTATGCGTTGAGATAGATTGATTGAAAACAGATTGCAGAATGGGTACAGTACAGTACAGCTCAATACATACAATTGTTAAGGGGGTGCAGACCAGAGAAAGACTTTCATCTTGTTTACGTCCGGGTCCCCCATTTTCAATTCATCATAAATTATATGTAATACAGATACAGTCTGAGCTCCGTTTTTATTACATATTTTATCACATTCTTGTTTATGTTGTTCATTTCATAACCTTTTCATATAATTTGTTTGGAAAATATTGAGGCCAACATGGCATTTCGAAAGCCTTTCTGGTGATTGTAAGTGCATAAATTAAGGAGTACACCACTTTATTCTTTTAAGTGTTGGTCCGCGAGCGATACCCATCTGGGTGGCCCGCGGACCCATCTGGGCCTCTCTCGCCGGACATCTGGGCCTCTCTCGCGTACCAAAAGTTGTCCGCGCGCGCAGATCAAAACTTGTCAGCGCGCGCGGACCAACTGGACCTCGGTGTCTGTATTCGACAAAACATGTCGGCGCGCGCAGACCAACTGGACCTCGGTGTCTGTATTCGAAAAAACATGTCGGCGCGCGCAGACCAACTGGACCTCGGTGTCTCGTATTCGACAGGCTTTTGTCCGAATCGGCGCACCAACTGGCCCTCTCTCGCGGACCAACTGGGTCGCGCAGGATAACTGGATAGGCGGTGTCCTGTATAAGTCAGGCTTTGGATAGGCGGTGTCTTGTATTAGTCAGGCTTTTGTCCCAAACGGCACCTCATAGTTGGTGTGCTATTTAGTTGTTGTGTTGACAGGTACTGGAGGTGGGCGTGGCTGGAGGGCTAATCAGCGGAACGGGAAACACCTGAGCCCGGTGTTCCCGTGCTGTGAGGATTCGCCTGTTCCCTGAACTTTTCCCTGTCTACTCTCCCTCACCAGCCCCCACCCTTGCGATGATTTACTCTCCTCTACTCTTCACCAGCCCCCACCCTTGGACTACCTTCACGCAGCTGTCATAGTTTATGATTAGCGCCTGTGACGTACCTGGGTACGTGGGTTGGTCATTACCATTATTACTGTATTTATGACACCTTCTGAACATCAGGTTAGTATATTTAATGTGTTATGTTTTGTATGTGATGTGTGTGTGTGGAACATGAGAGCTAATGATGTCTCTTTTCTCTCCCTGTCAGGTGCTGCCCATTCCTACTGAAGAGTGCTGATTGCCTAATGAATGACAGCTGATGGCAACCACATCAGGAGGGATGGGTAACCAAATACCTGACAGCACACACACGTCTGGGCGCCTCATTCTCAGTCAATTGCTCAGTCTTTGAGTAGAGTGAAGTTGCCATTGTGCTTTACATGTTTGTGGGAGATATATATATATTGTTGGCCACCTTGGATTCATCCTACACTGTGAGCGGCATGGGTAGAGTGGTGTTTCTTTGTTTAAGAAGGTGAGCTTGTACGTTTAAGTATATATATGTAGATCTTGTTGACCTTCCTAGATTCATCCTAAACCGTGAGCTGTATGGTTAGAGTGGTGGTTCATCCTACACTCCAGAGATAGGGGGTAGATTGGTGTTCATCCTAAACTGTGAGCGGCATGGTTAGAGTGGTGTTTCTTTGTTTGTCCAGACTTGTCTATTATTATACTTCCCTTGTTTGTTCTCCCCTTATACCTCTCCCTGGTTGTTAATTGTTTGTGGGTTGTTTTTTCCCTTTGTGGCCGATCTAACCATCAGTGGAGGTTTAAATTCCTACCCGGCATAATAAACATAATTTACTATTTTTGGAACAACGTCTTGTGTTTGTTATTACCTACCTGCCCGGGACTATTTTGGAAACATTTACTGAGAGAGGCTGTTTCTGTTCATGTACAGCCTGCTCCAGACACCATTCGGTGGGGTCGTTAGACCTTCGTACATGACAGCGCGCCAGAGGGCTTTATATACCTGGACCTCCCTTCCAGTCCTGGTCGGGTCGTTCTGTATCTGTGTTCACTCTGTGTTCATGGAGTTCTGTACGTTACCATCCTGTACGTTACCATCACCTGCCGCGTCTCTGGCGTGAGACGACGTGCCAGCCATCACCACCTGTCGCCGTTTGCCTGGAGTGGGACACCGTCTTCGCTCTCTAATTCTCTACGGGAGGTTTTCCAGTGTTCCCACTCCAGACGTCAAGCCGGCGCGTCATCGCTCCGTATTTTCCTCGGGAGGATGGCATCTCTTCGCCCCGGTCCCCTGGGACCCCTGTGTTCTGCGCTGCCCGTCTGCAGCATCCGAGGAGGATCTCCGTGCCAAGCCTGGAGTGGTGTTCCCACTCCAGACGTCAAGACGGCGCGCATCGCTCCCTATTTCCACGGGAGGATGGCGTCTCTTCGCCCCGGTCCCCTGGGACCCCTTTGTTCTGCGCTGCCCGTCTGCAGCACCCGAGGAGGAGGAAGAGGATCTCCGTGCCTGGAGTGGGACACCGCCTTCGCTCTCTAATTCTCTACGGGAGGTTGCCATTGTTCCCACTCCAGACGTCAAGCCGGCGCGTCATCGCTCCCTATTTCCACGGGAGGCTGGCGCCTCTTCCCCCCGGCCTCCGCTGTCGGGCCCCTGTCTCAAGTCATGTCAAGTCAAGTCTCCGTGCCCGGCCCCCCCGAGGAGGAGGAAGAGGATCTCCGTGCCTGGAGTGGGACACCGCCTTCGCTCTCTAATTCTCTATGGGAGGTTGCCAGTGTTCCCACTCCAGACGTCAAGCCGGCGCGTCATCGCTCCCTATTTCCACGGGAGGATGGCGCCTCTTCCCCCCGGCCTCCGCTGTCGGGCCCCTGTCTCAAGTCAAGTCAAGTCTCCGTGCCCGGCCCCCCCGAGGAGGAGGAAGAGGATCTCCGTGCCTGGAGTGGGACACCGCCTTCGCTCTCTAATTCTCTACGGGAGGTTGCCAGTGTTCCCACTCCAGACGTCAAGCCGGCGCATCATCGCTCCCTATTTCCACGGGAGGATGGCGCCTCTTCCCCCCGGCCTCCGCTGTCGGGCCCCTGTCTCAAGTCAAGTCAAGTCAAGTCTCCGTGCCCAGCCCCCCCGAGGAGGAGGAAGAGGATCTCCGTGCCTGGAGTGGGACACCGCCTTCGCTCTCTAATTCTCTACGGGAGGTTGCCAGTGTTCCCACTCCAGACGTCAAGCCGGCGCGTCATCGCTCCCTATTTCCACGGGAGGATAGCGCCTCTTCCCCCCGGCCTCCGCTGTCGGGCCCCTGTCTCCGTACCAGGCCTCCACCATCGGGCCCCTGTCCCCGTGACAGGCCTCCGCCGTCGGGCCCCTGTCTCCGTGCCCGGCCCCCGCTGTCGGGCCCCTGTCTCCGTACCAGGCCTCCGCCGTCGGGCCCCTGTCCCCGTGACAGGCCTCCGCCGTCGGGCCCCTGTCTCCGTGCCTGGCCCCCGCTGTCGGGCCCCTGTCTCCGTACCAGGCCCCCCCCGAGGAGGAGGAAGAGGATCTCCGTGCCTGGAGTGGGACACCGCCTTCGCTCTCTAATTCTCTATGGGAGGTTGCCAGTGTTCCCACTCCAGACGTCAAGCCGGCGCGTCATCGCTCCCTATTTCCACGGGAGGATGGCGCCTCTTCCCCCCGGCCTCCGCTGTCGGGCCCCTGTCTCCGTACCAGGCCTCCGCCGTCGGGCCCCTGTCCCCGTGACAGGCCTCCGCCGTCGGGCCCCTGTCTCTGTGCCCGGCCCCCGCTGTCGGGCCCCTGTCTCCATACCAGGCCTCCGCCGTCGGGCCCCTGTCCCCGTGACAGGCCTCCGCCGTCGGGCCCCTGTCTCCGTGCCCGGCCCCCGCTGTCGGGCCCCTGTCTCCGTACCAGGCCTCCGCCGTCGGGCCCCTGTCCCCTTGCCAGGCCTCCGCCGTCGGAACCCTGTCCTCATCCCTGTAAGCAGCCCTGGCCTGTAGCCCTGGCCCTTAGCCTTTGTCCCTGACACTTAGCCCTGTCCCTTAGCCTGTTCGCCTCTTAAAGGCACAGTGCCGCATTTTCCTTAGTTCCTTGACTCTAGTGTTTTGTGTTCTCCCCTGTTAACCTCTCCAGTGCCCCTGGTCCTAGTCCTTGACATTTAGCCCTGGCCCTGTCCTTTAGCCCTAGTCCCTTAGCCTGTTCGCCTCTTAAAGGCACAGTGCCGCATTTTCCAGTTTTCCTTGACTCTAGTGTTTTGTGTTCTCCCCTGTTCCCCTCTCCAGTGCCCCTGGTCCTAGTCCTTGACATTTAGCCCTGGCCCTGTCCTTTAGCCCTAGTCCCTTAGCCTGTTCGCCTCTTAAAGGCACAGTGCCGCATTTTCCGGTTTTCCTTGACTCTAGTGTTTTGTGTTCTCCCCTGTTCCCCTCTCCAGTGCCCCTGGTCCTAGTCCTTGAAATTTAGCCCTGGCCCTGTCCTTTAGCCCTAGTCCCTTAGCCTGTTCGCCTCTTAAAGGCACAGTGCCGCATTTTCCAGTTTTCCTTGACTCTAGTGCTTTTGTGTTCTCCCATAAAGGGACTGTGCCACCTTTTTTCTATAATAAAGATTTGCCCTGTTTTGGCTTACTCTCATACCTGTCTTGTGTTGTGCGATTGGGGTCGGTTACAAACCATAACAGTACGACCCGACCAGTCGACGACCCCAGCCAGCACAGACAGTGTATGTGAGTTAGCCCCTGTTAGTTCCCTCTCCCTCTAACCCTCTCTAGCTCCCTCTAGTTCCCGCTAGCTCCCTCTAGTTCCCCTGTTAGTTCCCCTGTTAGTTCCCCTGTTAGTTCCCCTGTTAGTTCCCCTGTTGACTCCCCTGTTAGCTCCCCTGTTAGCCTCGTTAGCTCCCCTGTTGGCTACCCTGTTCCCCACAGCTAGGACTGTCCTTCCAGCTAGCTTGTTCTCCTTTGCTAGTCCAGCCCTGTCTGCTAGCCTAGCTCTGGCAGCTAGCACAGCCTCTATGCTAATGTAGCAGTACAGCTAGCATAGGCCCTGTAGCTAGCAATGCTCTGGCAGCTACCCAGTCCCTCTGCTAGCCCCACTTTAGGTGTAGCTTCCCCTGCTAGCATGGCCCAGTTTTTTTTTGTTTGTTGCCTTGTCTTGTCCCCTGCCCCGCTGTCTGATTCCGTAGTGTTCTGACCCGTCATGGTAGTGTTCTGACCGTCATGTTAGTGTTCTGACCATCATGTTAGTGTTCTGCCCCATCATGTTAGTGTTCTGCCCCGTCATGTTAGTGTTCTGACCGTCATGTTAGTGTTCTGCCCCGTCATGTTAGTGTTCTGACCGCCATGTTAGTGTTCTGCCCCGTCATGGTAGTGTTTCGGTCGCCCGGTGGCTCCCGTGGAGGGGGAGGTACTGTGAGGATTCGCCTGTTCCCTGAACTTTTCCCTGTCTACTCTCCCTCACCAGCCCCCACCCTTGCGATGATTTACTCTCCTCTACTCTTCACCAGCCCCCACCCTTGGACTACCTTCACGCAGCTGTCATAGTTTATGATTAGCGCCCCAGAGGGCTTTATATACCTGGACCTCCCTTCCAGTCCTGGTCGGGTCGTTCTGTATCTGTGTTCACTCTGTGTTCATGGAGTTCTGTACGTTACCATCCTGTACGTTACCATCACCTGCCTCGTCTCCGGCGTGAGACAACGTGCCAGCCATCACCACCTGTAGCCGTTTGCCTGGAGTGGGACACCGTCTTCGCTCTCTAATTCTCTACGGGAGGTTTTCCAGTGTTCCCACTCCAGACGTCAAGCCGGCGCGTCATCACTCCCTATTTTCCACGGGAGGATGGCATCTCTTCGCCCCGGTCCCCTGGGACCCCTGTGTTCTGCGCTGCCCGTCTCTGCAGCATCCGAGGAGGATCTCCGTGCCAAGCCTGGAGTGGTGTTCCCACTCCAGACGTCTAGACGGCGCGCATTGCTCCCTATTTCCATGGGAGGATGGCGTCTCTTCGCCCCGGTCCCCTGGGACCCCTCTGTTCTGCGCTGCCCGTCTGCAGCACCCGAGGAGGAGGAAGAGGATCTCCGTGCCTGGAGTGGGACACCGCCTTCGCTTTCTAATTCTCTACGGGAGGTTGCCATTGTTCCCACTCCAGACGTCAAGCCGGCGCGTCATCGCTCCCTATTTCCACGGGAGGCTGGCGCCTCTTCCCCCCGGCCTCCGCTGTCGGGCCCCTGTCTCAAGTCAAGTCAAGTCAAGTCTCCGTGCCCGGCCCCCCCGAGGAGGAGGAAGAGGATCTCCGTGCCTGGAGTGGGACACCGCCTTCGCTCTCTAATTCTCTACGGGAGGTTGCCAGTGTTCCCACTCCAGACGTCAAGCCGGCGCGTCATCGCTCCCTATTTCCACGGGAGGATGGCGCCTCTTCCCCCCGGCCTCTGCCGTCGGGCCCCTGTCTCAAGTCAAGTCAAGTCAAGTCTCCGTGCCCAGCCCCCCCGAGGAGGAGGAAGAGGATCTCCGTGCCTGGAGTGGGACACCGCCTTCGCTCTCGAATTCTCTACGGGAGGATGCCAGTGTTCCCACTCCAGACGTCAAGCCAGCGCGTCATCGCTCCCTATTTCCACGGGAGGATAGCGCCTCTTCCCCCCGGCCTCCGCTGTCGGGCCCCTGTCTCCGTACCAGGCCTCCGCCGTCGGGCCCCTGTCTCCGTGCCCGGCCCCCGCTGTCGGGCCCCTGTCTCCGTACCAGGCCTCCGCCGTCGGGCCCCTGTCCCCGTGACAGGCCTCCGCCGTCGGGCCCCTGTCTCCGTGCCCGGCCCCCGCTGTCAGGCCCCTGTCTCCGTACCAGGCCCCCCCGAGGAGGAGGAAGAGGATCTCCGTGCCTAGAGTGGGACAACGCCTTCGCTCTCTAATTCTGTATGGGAGGTTGCCAGTGTTCCCACTCCAGACGTCAAGCCGGCGCGTCATCGCTCCCTATTTCCACGGGAGGATGGCGCCTCTTCCCCCCGGCCTCCGCTGTCGGGCCCCTGTCTCCGTACCAGGCCTCCGCCGTCGGGCCCCTGTCCCCGTGACAGGCCTCCGCCGTCGGGCCCCTGTCTCCGTGCCCGGCCCCCGCTGTCGGGCCCCTGTCTCCGTACCAGGCCTCCGCCGTCGGGCCCCTGTCCCCGTGACAGGCCTCCGCCGTCGGGCCCCTGTCTCCGTGCCCGGCCCCCGCTGTCGGGCCCCTGTCTCCGTACCAGGCATCCGCCGTCGGGCCCCTGTCCCTGTGACAGGCCTCCGACGTCGGGCCCCTGCCTCCGTGCCCGGCCTCCGCTGTCGGGCCCCTGTCTCCGTGCCCGGCCCCCGCCGTCGGGCCCCTGTCCCCTTGCCAGGCCTCCGCCGTCGGAACCCTGTCCTCATCCCTGTAAGCAGCCCTGGCCTGTAGCCCTGGCCCTTAGCCTTTGTCCCTGACACTTAGCCCTGTCCCTTAGCCTGTTCGCCTATTAAAGGCACAGTGCAGCATTTTCCTTAGTTCCTTGACTCTAGTGTTTTGTGTTCTCCCCTGTTAACCTCTCCAGTGCCCCTGGTCCTAGTCCTTGACATTTAGCCCTGGCCCTGTCCTTTAGCCCTAGTCCCTTAGCCTGTTCGCCTCTTAAAGGCACAGTGCCGCATTTTCCAGTTTTCCTTGACTCTAGTGTTTTGTGTTCTCCCCTGTTCCCCTCTCCAGTGCCCCTGGTCCTAGTCCTTGACATTTAGCCCTGGCCCTGTCCTTTAGCCCTAGTCCCTTAGCCTGTTCGCCTCTTAAAGGCACAGTGCCGCATTTTCCGGTTTTCCTTGACTCTAGTGTTTTGTGTTCTCCCCTGTTCCCCTCTCCAGTGCCCCTGGTCCTAGTCCTTGAAATTTAGCCCTGGCCCTGTCGTTTAGCTCTAGTCGCTTAGCCTGTTCACCTCTTAAAGGCACAGTGCCGCATTTTCCAGTTTTCCTTGACTCTAGTGCTTTTGTGTTCTCCCATAAAGGGACTGTGCTGCCTTTTTTCTATAATAAAGATTTGCCCTGTTTTGGCTTACTCTCATACCTGTCTTGTGTTGTGCGATTGGGGTCGGTTACAAACCATAACAGTACGACCCGACCAGTCGACGACCCCAGCCAGCACAGATAGTGTATGTGAGTTAGCCCCTGTTAGTTCCCTCTCCCTCTAACCCTCTCTAGCTCCCTCTAGTTCCCTCTAGCTCCCTCTAGTTCCCCTGTTAGTTCCCCTGTTAGTTCCCCTGTTAGTTCCCCTGTTAGTTCCCCTGTTGACTCCCCTGTTAGCTCCCCTGTTAGCCTCGTTAGCTCCCCTGTTGGCTACCCTGTTCCCCACAGCTAGGACTGTCCTTCCAGCTAGCTTGTTCTCCTTTGCTAGTCCAGCCCTGTCTGCTAGCCTAGCTCCGGCAGCTAGCGCAGCCTCTATGCTAATGTAGCAGTACAGCTAGCATAGGCCCTGTAGCTAGCAATGCTCTGGCAGCTACCCAGTCCCTCTGCTAGCCCCACTTTAGGTGTAGCTTCCCCTGCTAGCATGGCCCAGTTTTTGGTTTGTTGCCTTGTCTTGTCCCCTGCCCCGCTGTCTGATTCCGTAGTGTTCTGACCCGTCATGGTAGTGTTCTGACCGTCATGTTAGTGTTCTGACCGTCATGTTAGTGTTCTGCCCCATCATGTTAGTGTTCTGCCCCTTCATGTTAGTGTTCTGACCGTCATGTTAGTGTTCTGCCCCGTCATGTTAGTGTTCTGCCCCGTCATGTTAGTGTTCTGACCGTCATGTTAGTGTTCTGCCCCGTCATGGTAGTGTTTCGGTCGCCCGGTGGCTCCCGTGGAGGGGGAGGTACTGTGAGGATTCGCCTGTTCCCTGAACTTTTCCCTGTCTACTCTCCCTCACCAGCCCCCACCCTTGCGATGATTTACTCTCCTCTACTCTTCACCAGCCCCCACCCTTGGACTACCTTCACGCAGCTGTCATAGTTTATGATTAGCGCCCCAGAGGGCTTTATATACCTGGACCTCCCTTCCAGTCCTGGTCGGGTCGTTCTGTATCTGTGTTCACTCTGTGTTCATGGAGTTCTGTACGTTACCATCCTGTACGTTACCATCACCTGCCGCGTCTCCGGCGTGAGACGACGTGCCAGCCATCACCACCTGTCGCCGTTTGCCTGGCGTGGGACACCGTCTTCGCTCTCTAATTCTCTACGGGAGGTTTTCCAGTGTTCCCACTCCAGACGTCAAGCCGGCGCGTCATCGTTCCCTATTTTCCACGGGAGGATGGCATCTCTTCGCCCCGGTCCCCTGGGACCCCTGTGTTCTGCGCTGCCCGTCTGCAGCATCCGAGGAGGATCTCCGTGCCAAGCCTGGAGTGGTGTTCCCACTCCAGACGTCAAGACGGCGCGCATCGCTCCCTATTTCCACGGGAGGATGGCGTCTCTTCGCCCTGGTCCCCTGGGACCCCTTTGTTCTGCGCTGCCCGTCTGCAGCCCCCTAGGAGGAGGAAGAGGATCTCCGTGCCTGGAGTGGGACACCGCCTTCGCTCTCTAATTCTCTACGGGAGGTTGCCAGTGTTCCCACTCCAGACGTCAAGCCGGCGCGTCATCGTTCCCTATTTCCACGGGAGGATGGCGCCTCTTCCCCCCGGCCCCCGCCGTCGGGCCCCTGTCTCAAGTCAAGTCAAGTCTCTGTGCCCGGCCCCCCCGAGGAGGAGGAAGAGGATCTCCGTGGCTGGAGTGGGACACCGCCTTCGCTCTCTAATTCTCTACGGGAGGTTGCCAGTGTTCCTACTCCAGACGTCAAGCCGGCGCGTCATCGCTCCCTATTTCCACGGGAGGATGGCGCCTCTTCCCCCCGGCCTCCGCTGTCGGGCCCCTGTCTCAAGTCAAGTCAAGTCAAGTCTCCGTGCCCGGCCCCCCCGAGGAGGAGGAAGAGGATCTCCGTGCATGGAGTGGGACACCGCCTTCGCTCTCTAATTCTCTACGGGAGGTTGCCAGTGTTCCCACTCCAGACGTCAAGCCGGCGCGTCATCGCTCCCTATTTCCACGGGAGGATGGCGCCTCTTCCCCCCAGCCTCCGCTGTCTGGCCCCTGTCTCAAGTCAAGTCAAGTCAAGTCTCCGTGCCCGGCCCCCCCGAGGAGGAGGAAGAGGATCGCCTTCGCTCTCTAATTCTCT
Organism: Notolepis coatsorum; assembly: GCF_963971535.1. Taxonomy (NCBI): domain Eukaryota; kingdom Metazoa; phylum Chordata; class Actinopteri; order Aulopiformes; family Paralepididae; genus Notolepis; species Notolepis coatsorum. Next base: position 192,540,679 of record NC_140167.1, on the reverse strand, counting down.
ACGGGAGGTTGCCAGTGTTCCCACTCCAGACGTCAAGCCGGCGCGTCATCGCTCCCTATTTCCACGGGAGGATGGCGCCTCTTCCCCTTGGCCTCCGCTGTCGGGCCCCTGTCTCCGTACCAGGCCTCCGCCGTCGGGCCCCTGTCTCCGTGCCCGGCCCCCGCCGTCGGGCCCCTGTCTCCGTACCAGGCCTCCGCCGTCGGGCCCCTGTCCCCGTGACAGGCCTCCGCCGTCGGGCCCCTGTCTCCGTGCCCGGCCCCCGCTGTCGGGCCCCTGTCTCCGTACCAGGCCTCCGCCGTCGGGCCCCTGTCCTCATCCCTGTAAGCAGCCCTGGCCGTAGCCCTGGCCCTTAGCCTTTGTCCCTGACACTTAGCCCTGTCCCTTAGCCTGTTCGCCTCTTAAAGGCACAGTGCCGCATTTTCCTTAGTTCCTTGACTCTAGTGTTTTGTGTTCTCCCCTGTTCCCCTCTCCAGTGCCCCTGGTCCTAGTCCTTGACATTTAGCCCTGGCCCTGTCCTTTAGCCCTAGTCCCTTAGCCTGTTCGCCTCTTAAAGGCACAGTGCCGCATTTTCCAGTTTTCCTTGACTCTAGTGTTTTGTGTTCTCCCCTGTTCCCCTCTCCAGTGCCCCTGGTCCTAGTCCTTGACATTTAGCCCTGGCCCTGTCCTTTAGCCCTAGTCCCTTAGCCTGTTCGCCTCTTAAAGGCACAGTGCCGCATTTTCCGGTTTTCCTTGACTCTAGTGTTTTGTGTTCTCCCCTGTTCCCCTCTCCAGTGCCCCTGGTCCTAGTCCTTGACATTTAGCCCTGGCCCTGTCCTTTAGCCCTAGTCCCTTAGCCTGTTCGCCTCTTAAAGGCACAGTGCCGCATTTTCCAGTTTTCCTTGACTCTAGTGTTTTTGTGTTCTCCCATAAAGGGACTGTGCCACCTTTGTTCTATAATAAAGATTTGCCCTGTTTTGGCTTACTCTCATACCTGTAACACATGCTCCCTTTAAAACACTTGCGGAGCTCAGTTGCTGGGTGCCAGTGTTCATTTTGACATTATTTTCATTTTAGTTTTAGTCTTAGTCATGTGTCAAGTGCTCCTTTTTCGTTTTCATCATATTTACTCATCTTCATTTATTTTTCGTTTAGTCAGTTTTAGTCAACTAAATGTCTGAGCATTTTAGTCTTAGTCAGTTTTTGTCTTAATTTTGTCTTTTTGGTTTTAGTCTAGATTTTGTCGACGAAAACGGATGACATTTTTGTCTATTTTTAGTTAATGTACAAAAAAATATATTATATAAATTATAAAAAAATATATATTTTCTTTTTTACAGCTACTGTTTTATATATACTGTTTTTTTAGTAATAACTAGAAAGTAATGGTATTTATTCAACAACAGGTGATTGTATAGTAGGGATGCACCGAAATTTCGGCACCGAAAGTTTTCGCCCGAAAATGGCAAAAAATGGCCTTTTCGGCTTTCGGCCGAAAGAGTTTTTTCACCGAAAATATATCACCGAAACAGAAACAACCTAACAACCTCACGTGTTGTTGTGATGATGTCGCGCTGTCGGGAGTCGCGCTGCCCCTATGTAAACTCTGTGCGCAACGCGTCCAACAAATGCGTCCCCAACATGCTTCCATATCCTCATTCACTATTATGCCCGTCGCGGTAGGAGTGATCTAATATGCATATCATTTGCGTGTTGTTGCGATGATGTCGCGCTGTCGGGAGTCGCGCCGCCTCCATGTAAACTCTGCGTGCAACGCGCGCAACGCGTCCAACAAATGCGTCTTCAACATGCCTCTACATCCCCATTCACCATATGCCCGTCGCGGTTAATCACTGAGTGATCTAATATGCATATTATTCAGAGCGAGAGGGGGGGGGGGGATTGTGTTTCTCACATTGACGCTGTCTGTCTGTCGCGCGTCTACTGTGCCGAGTCAAGCGAGCACATTCAGCTGGGGACTAGAAAGGTGCGCTCAGTAGAGCACAGATGTCCGCTGCGGCAGCCAGAGAAAAGATGGAATTAATGTACTGTATGCATTCAGAAGTGCTGAATAAATGTTTTATGGACCCATAATAGTGATTATTTATTATTTAAGTTAAGTTTTTCCATAATCATAATGTTCCACAACATTGGTAAAAAAAAATCTATTCTATGAATCATTTTCGGCCTTTCGGCTTTCGGTTTTCGGCCAACTGTTTTCTATTTTCGGTATCGGTTTCGGCCAAGAATTTCCCATTCGGTGCATCCCTATTGTATAGATTAGTATTACTATCATTAAAGGCCAACTTGCAGGTTAAACCCTAGTCTGCAATTATGGGTAGTTTACATCATTGGTATCTAATTTAATTATTTATTTTTTTCCATTTGACGCCGGAAATTTCACTCAGAAATGGTTAAAAAGGTCCACGCACGAATAACATGCACGAGCAAATCTAAAAGCTTATCAGACGCTAGCACGGCCGTGACGTCACTTCAGGAAACGTATGCCTTATGCCCGTCCGGGTCATAGTACTACTGGATATATGGCGCTGGCTAACGTTAGCATTATGTCTACTGTCGTGAACCATTTTAGATCGGGGCATGTAGAGGAGTTTGGGGAACGAGTAAAATCATGTGCAGGTCCTCTTCTCAGACCTGTGTGGCAAAGCACTGCACACGCATCATGCAAGCTACACGTCGCTGCATGTTGAACAATGGTGGCCCACTCGGTGCATCACAGTCAGTGACTGTGATGCACTGAGTGGGCTACTATTGTGCTAACAACGTGCTGCGGCATCTGGCTTGTTGGCCGGCATGAGTGCCCGATTTGGGGTGGTTCTCTCCTCTTTGTGTGCCTTTGTCCTCGCGGGTGTTCTGTGGGGACGGGGGTGTACAGAGAGGAGAGAACCATTTTGGGTCGGGCGTTCATGCCGGCTAGCGAGCTGGACGTCGGGATATGTTGTTAGCACAATAGCTACCAAGCTAAGCTATGTTAGCTTCTAACGGTGTATACACAATATGTACAACGACACAATGATTTACATTATTACATCACGGAGCAATAGTGTTGTTAGGTGAAACAGATACATTTTCATTCGGCTAGTAGTAGCAAGGCTCTCTGCCTGCTGTAACAAGTAACAAGAAGGCTCCTTGCTTCCAGTTCCTGCCACTACTGCCTGTGACTCCCAGAGCTCAGAGCCCCCTGGTGCCCTGCACCTGTTGTGACGACATCATTTCGATTACACGCGCACGTTATGAACCATTGATTAAATATCCACGTGCGTGGTGATTGTGTTGGGCAGACAAAATGTTTGATAAAAACGCTTTTCCTTCTTCATGAAAGTCACCGTTGGCCTAGTCCACATTGTTTATTGAACAAAAATACAACATGCAAGTTGGCCTTTAAAAGATCTATGCTCAACTATGCTTCACCCACAGGAGCAGAGAAGGAGGAGACAGGGATGATAGTAATTCAGTTTGAAGATGAGGTTAGTCCGAAAGAGGTATTTTTAGGGTATAATTATGACATATAGGGTTAGGGAGTTTGTGCCGAAACCGTTGAGGTGTTACAGGTGCCAGGAGTTTGGGCATATAGCTAAGTCATGTAGGAAGGAGCAGAGATGTGCAAGGTGTAGTGGGGAGCATGAATATGGGGAATGTGACCAGGGAGTGGAGCCGAGGTGTTGTAGTTGTGGTGGGAAGCATAGTGTAGCATATTGGGGTTGTGAGGCGATGAAACAAGAGGTAGTGGTCCAGCAGGTGAGAAGGGAAGGTAGGATATCATATGCAGAGGCAGCTAGGAAGGTAGGGCAGGGAAAGCAAGGTAAGGAACAGGGTTTAGAGAAGGGCACATGGTATTCAATAACGTGACGTCACGTCTCGTTGTCGTCATGAAAAAAACCTTCGTTGACGAAGATCTTTCATCACCATTTTAGTTGACAAAATTAACACTGCTGGGTGTTCTCCTTATGGGACGCCGTAAGTTTGGTTTGATGCCTTTGATTTCTGTTTGCATTCCACAGTACAACATTACACCTATACACTTTACTATGCATGCACTCACTTACACTACTGATGTCACTGACTTCACACGCCACTGTTTTAATTTAGTTAGTAATCTCTTTTTTTGGTCTATATTAATTAAATAAATAATTTGTTAATTGACTTTGATTGTCTGCGTCTCCCTTTTTGTCATGGCCAGTGTGACAGTGCTAAACCAGATGTTCAAGGCACTCAGCAAAGGTGTCTTCATTGATCCAGTCAGCATTGGTGGCGGTTAGGGGTGTAACGATGCAACCTCACAATGATTAATTTTGATTACGATTATTCAGGCAACGATTCAATTCATCATGAAATCTCTTCATTTGACCACGATTCGATTCGATTAATTTTAGATTAATTTTCTATCAGTTAATTCCCACAAAAATGTTGAATACACAAATGTGGCTGTGGGAACTGATTCACTCAGCATGAATGGACTAAAAAAACAATACACAAAAAAAAAACATAATTTTATTTTTTAAATATTTAAACAATTAATTTTGATTAATTTCGATTATAATGAATTCTAACATTTTCAAATCGATGCAGTTGAATCATCACATTAGAGTCGATGCATTTAGATTAATCGATGCATCGTTACACCCCTAGTGGCGGTACACATTTATCCTCGAGGTGCTCCTGTAATGAAATTATCTTTTGTTTCTAACCCTTGGGAAGATTACCACAGAAGGGACTGCATTCCCAGTAGCGTTGACTGCACCGACCACAGTCACCTGCTTCCCTCTTTCACCAGACCTGATGGCACAGACTTGCTTCTTTCCTTTTTCTGCGACTACCTGCTTTGTGGTGTGTGCAGTGTTGTGACGCCTATTTTCATCAACATTGTAAATCATACTTGGAGGGAATTTATGACTGTAAAAATTACACAAACGAGCTGTGATGAGAACCAGAATAGTTCAATCTTATAATTAATGCAGAAACGGCCTTTAGCAGGATTTCCTGCTAAAGCGGGAAGGTAAACATGTCAGTCAATGTACATAACACTGTCATATAGTGTTGTCATTAATAGTTAATGTGGTCAAGTATATTCAAGTTTCTTTAAGTTCAAGTTTCTTTAATAGTTGTCATACAGAAGTACAGAATACTTTTGTACAAAATGCTTCTTACTGTTGCGCTCCAGAGACTGTGCAAGACAAGATAAGTATGAAATAAAAACATAGTAAAATTAGAAGTAAAAAAAAGAGGTCACAGTGTTCAGTTTAGACATATGTACAATGTTCGATGCAGAATAGACGTAGTTACCATACAATATACAATACTGTGCAGTGTACTAATATACAATACTATATAGTGCAAGGCAGAAATGGAGAAATGGGACGAGGTGCAATTTAGGTACAATTCACAGTAGGTGTACGAGTTGTAGTGCAAATCCTTTATCAATAAATATAAAGTGTAAGTGTGTTTGTGTGATCTAAAGTGTGGAGAGTGGGTGCTGCAGTGTGTTGTTTGTTTGAGTGAGTGTGTGCGTGTGGGTGTGTGTGCTGTGTGCATTTGATGGTTGTTGCATAGTGATTATTGTTCGTTTAGCGATTATTGTTCGTTTAGCAGCCTGATGGCCTGGGGATAGAAGCTTCTTCTGAGTCTTTCTGTGCTCGCCTTAAGACTCCGGTATCGCTTGCCTGACCGCAGCAGTTCAAAGAGGCAGTTGTTCGGGTGGCTCGAGTCCTTAATAATTCTCTTAGCCTTCCCCTTGCACCGCTTGTTGTAAATGTTCTGGAGGGTGGGAAGCCCCCCTCCAATTGTGCGTTCGGCTGAACGTGTCACTCTTTGTAGTCTGCTACGGTCTTGTGCAGTGCTATTCCCAAACCAGGAGGTGATGTTGCCGGTCAGGATGCTCTCTATTGTACATGAGTAGAAGTTCCAAAGGATCTTCTGACTGACTTGGAACTTCCTTAGGCGCCTGAGGAAGTAGAGGCGTTGTCGTGCCTTCTTCACAACACTGTCAATGTGTGTGGTCCATGTCAAGTCCTCGGATATGTGGGCTCCGAGGTACTTGAAACTGTTCACTCTCTCAACCGGTGCCCCGTCGATGCTGAGGGGGCTGTAGTCCTTGACCCCCGACCTCCTGAAGTCCACAATCATCTCTTTTGTTTTGCTGACGTTCAGGGAGAGGCAGTTCTCCTGACACCACTGTGACAGGTTCTCTACCTCTTCCAGGTAGGCCCTTTCGTCGTTGGCAGAGATCAGGCCCACCACTACTGTGTCATCAGCAAATTTGATGATGGTGTTGTTGTTCCGCTGTGCTACGCAGTCATGTGTGTACAGGGAGTAGAGGAGGGGGCTCAGAACACAGCCCTGGGGGGCCCCTATGTTGAGCGTGATGGATGAGGAGGTGCAGTTGCCGGCTCTTACCACCTGGGGTCTGCCCGTCAGGAAGTCCAAGACCCACTGGCACAGGTCATAGTTCAAGCCCAGGTCCCTGAGCTTGGCTATGAGTTTGGAGGGGACTATGGTATTGAATGCTGAGCTGTAGTCGATGAACAGCATTCTCACATAGTTCCCCTGCCTCTTGTCCAGGTGTGATGCTGCTGTGTGCAGCACATGGGCTATGGCGTCCTCCGTGGACCTGTTGGGGCGATATGCAAATTGCAGAGGGTCCAGGTTGATGGGGAGGGAGGAACAGATGTAGCCCTTCACTAGCTTCTCAAAGCACTTCATGGCTATGGAGGTGAGGGCTACAGGGCGGTAGTCGTTGAGGCAAGCGGGCGTAGATTTTTTGGGTATAGGGATGATGGTGGACTTCTTCAGACAGGTGGGGATGACAGCCTGTTCCAAGGACAGGTTGAAGATGTCAGTGAATACCGGGGCCAGTTGGTCGGCACAGACTTTTAGGACGCGGCCGGGGATGCCGTCCGGTCCTGCTGCCTTCCTGATATTCACTTTTTTAAAGATCCGTCTCACCTCATGCTCTGTTACCCTGAACACTGAGTCTCCATCAGCAGACCCCCCCCCCCCATTGCCGTGGTTTGTAGGCTGGTGTTGTTATTCACAGCCTCAAACCTTGCATAGAAGGAATTGAGATCATTTGCTAAGGAGATAATTCATCATTATACTTGTCCTTATCCATCACTGTAGTCAGATTGTGTTTTATTTGAAGGTTGTAGCTCTTCCCAAAGATGTCACTTCAGGCATTATGGCAGGACAGATGGTGGCGTGCCATACAACTCTTGAACCAATCTAGACATAAAAGAATAATGAATGAATTACATCAAGATACTGTGATATACTTTGTTTTGTTTTCTTGTTGTTTACTAAATTAAAGCTTACATGTGACAGTACTTAGTTGTATACGTTTTGATAACATACTATTTTATTGAGAGTTCTCTGTGGTCTTAGTTTGTTGGCTAACGTTAAGTAACATGTTTTTTTTATCCACTTTTTCTCCTTATTTTTCTATTTTTCTCCCATCCCAATTTCGTATTTGCCAATTCTCCCCTCCCCTGTCTTGAACGTTGCTAGACTATGCCTCCCACTGGTCGGCTGTAGTGAGGATAGAAGCCTTGCATCACATGTCCCCTCCGGTACACGAGGAGGCAGCCTGTCGCATCTTTTCACCAGACAGCGCGGACTATCAGTGGCGAGGAGTAACGTGTGGGAGGCTCACGCTGCCCCCGATACTTCCTGTCTCTGCTGTGCAGGCGTCACCCAACCGACCTGTAGGAGTCGCTGTCCACAATGTCCAATCCCCACCCATCGATTTTCCACCCGCTACCTCTGCCAATTGAGATAGTATGACGACTGGCCCAAACCGCAGGCAATGCTGACACCGAGATTCGAGACCGAAGTCTCTTGCATTGGTGACGAGCGCAATCTCCGCTACGCCACCCAGCCGCCCTAACGTTAAGTAACTTAAAAATATTGTCCTTTACAAAACCAGTTGCTCAACCATTTAGATTAACATTGCGGTGCTTAAATGACATAAGCTTTGTGCACATCGACACATCAGTAAGTTAAATACACATACCCAAAGACGAGAGTAACCCCCCTGCACAAAAAGGGGAGCAAATTAGACCCAGGCAACTACCGCCCTGTTTCTATTCTTACTTCCATCTCGAAAGTCATGGAAAAAATTGTATACGAACAGGTCGAAAAGTACCTACCGGAAAAAAATCTAATCTATGAATTCCAATCTGTCTTCAGAACATCCCACTCCACTGACACATGCCTTAACGACAACATCAAACAAGAGGTGGACGCGGGCAAATACTGCGGCATGTTCATGCTGGACCTACAAAAGGCCTTCGACACTGTCAATCACTCCATTCTGATTGACAAGCTAAAAGCCATTGGTTTTGATTAGGGATGCTCGATATTGGCTTTTTTACCGATACCGATATACCGATATTGTCGAACTCTTAATTTCCGATACCGATATCAACCGATATCAACCGAAACCGAGGGTCCCCCCCCCCAAAAAACGGAATAATTTCAGGTAATTAACATTATCTCTTGTCGTGGAATTAACACAACATTGTTCTTCCTTGCTTGCCTGGGTAAATAAATGTTATAGAAATATAAAAAAATAATGTTTTTAAAAGAAATTAAAACCGATACCGATATTTTCCGATATCACATTTTAATGCCAAAATCGGACGATAATATCGGTAGGCCGATAATATCGGTAGGCCGATAATATCGGACATTCCTAGTTTTGATAGTCTATCAGTGAGCTGGAGGCAATCCTACCTGGAGGGGAGAGAACAGATGGTGGAGGTAAACGGTACCCTATCCCCCCCCCCCCCCTCTCAGTGAGCTGTGGTGTTCCACAAGGAAGCATACTAGGACAGCTACTGTTCCTAATTTATGCAAATGACATGTCGTCAGCTTGTGACTGCAACTTGTTCCTGTTCGCGGACGACTCAGCCCTGCTGGTCTCTGACAAGAACAAGTTACAGGTTGAAAAAACCCTCAGCTCTGAACTAGGCAAAATCTACACCTGGCTCGCTGATAACAAACTATCATTACACCTGGGTAAAACAGAGTCCATTCTCTTCGGTTCAAATAACAAACTCAGCAAGACCGACGGCTTCTCAGTTACAGTGGGTGACAATATTGTCACAAGGAAAGATGAAATTACATACCTAGGTTCCATCCTAGAGACAAATCTTTCCTGTGACAAAATGGCATCCAATGTAATAAAAAAAGTCAACCAACGAACTAGATTCTTGTACCGGATCTCTTCTCTGGTAAACAAGAATACCCTGAAGACTCTGGCAGGAGCACTCATTCAAGGGTACTACGACTAGGCTTGCACATCATGGTACCAAAGCACATCAAAGGCGCTAAAAACAAAATTACAAACATCACAAAACAAACTGGTCAGATTACTGCTTGACCTTACTCCTAGAACCCACCTCACCCCTGCCCACTTTGACAACCTAGGATGGCTTAGAGTAGACGACAGAGTGGTCTACAAGATACACTACACGACTAGTACCCATGTACACGTCAAAATACTTCCCAAAGGTCAGTGAATACCACGACCACAACACCAGAGGGAGCTCCACAAATCATGTGAAACCCAGATTCGGCTCAAACAAGGGACTAAACACGTTTCGCAATTATACCACATCAATGTGGAACGCCCTACCCACAGCTGTAAAGGAATGTGAATCACTACCCACTTTCAAAACCACTCTCAAAGAGCACCTACGAGAGACTGCAATTCGAAACTGGCCCATGTAAATGTCCTAACCCAACCCCTCCAATGTACAGTAAATGTCCTAACCCAATAATACACGAGACCCTACTCTTGGGACCAAGTAAGGTTTCATCGATAATCCAATGTACAGTTACCCCCCACCCCACCAACCCAATCATACTGGGGTACCCTGTGTCGACATTGTGTGGAAGCTGATGTTGATCTCAACTTAAAGGTCCCATGCATTATAAATGGCTTTTCCAGTGTTTAGCATTGATTCCTAGCAATTGGGGATTATGTATATCAATGTGGTCTGTGTCGTTAATTATCATATTGACTCATCAGTCTAGTCTCGAGTTCACGAGATCTTCCCTCACTCAACTAAGCTGTTCTGATTTGACTCGCAATGCGACATAGCAAGTAGCTGATCTGCAGTAACGCCCCCTCTATGGTTGTAGCACAAAGTTGCCCAAATAGTGCAAGGAATAGCAATGCATGTCCCCTTTAATGCTTGTGGGACCCCACTAGGGAGCAGAGCGGTGTGTGAGTGACTGAATTAATAAATAAATGAATGAATGAGTGATTTAGCAACATTGCCGGTCATAGAGTCGCTTTGCCTTTAAAAATGGGTAACGTTCATTTATACGTGTTTGTTGTTGCAAATCAGTCTTTAGCTGTTCCTCCTCAATTAAGAACCGTAACCTTGCTACAATATGATTCATTTTCACAAACATAATTGTGCAGCCCTACAGTATGCAATCAGAATAGAACAGTGGCACATTCTTGGCACAGCACTACATTTTTAGGTAACATTTCAATGCAAGAAGAAATGCATTGTGTGAGTAGGCCACTGTGAGAAGAGTTTATTGCTTCAAATGGCCTTAGGGTTTTTGCATAGAATCATTTATATCTTCTGCAGATTACTTACTTATATGATTGATTGATTGAAAACTTTATTAACAGATTGCAGAATGGGTACAATACAGTACAGCTCAATACACACAATTGTTAAGGGGATGCAGACCAGAGAAAGACTTTCGTCTTGTTTGCATCAGGGTCCCCCATTTATTACATGTATTGATCTATGTATTGCTACCTTTTTAACTTTTAAACTGAAGTACTGATTTTAATGTCTGTGTTAATGTCTAATCTATCTATCTATCTATCTATCTATCTATCTATCTATCTATCTATCTATCTATCTATCTATCTATCTATCTATCTATCTATCTATCTATCTATCTATCTATCTATCTATCTATCTATCTATCTATCTATCTATCTATCTATCTATCTATCTATCTATCTATCTATCTATCTATCTATCTATCTATCTATCTATCTATCTATCTATCTATCTATCTATCTATCTATCTATCTATCTATCTATCTATCTATCTATCTATCTATCTATCTATCTATCTATCTATCTATCTATCTATCTATCTATCTATCTATCTATCTATCTATCTATCTATCTATCTATCTATCTATCTATCTATCTATCTATCTATCTATCTGTCTGTCTGTCTGTCTGTCTGTCTGTCTGTCTGTCTGTCTGTCTGTCTGTCTGTCTGTCTGTCTGTCTGTCTGTCTGTCTGTCTGTCTGTCTGTCTGTCTGTCTGTCTGTCTGTCTGTCTGTCTGTCTGTCTGTCTGTCTGTCTGTCTGTCTGTCTGTCTGTCTGTCTGTCTGTCTGTCTGTCTGTCTGTCTGTCTGTCTGTCTGTCTGTCTGTCTGTCTGTCTGTATGTCTGTCTGTCTGTCTGTCTGTCTGTCTGTCTGTCTGTATGTCTGTCTGTCTGTCTGTCTGTCTGTCTGTCTGTCTGTCTGTCTGTCTGTCTGTCTGTCTGTCTGTATGTCTGTGTCTGTCTGTCTGTCTGTCTGTCTGTCTGTCTGTCTGTCTGTCTGTCTGTCTGTCTGTCTGTCTGTCTGTCTATATATCTATCTATCTATCTATCTATCTATCTATCTATCTATCTATCTATCTATCTATCTATCTATCTATCTATCTATCTATCTATCTATTGTGGTTCAAACACAGCATTTCAGTGAAGTGAAGGGTGGACACTCCCATCAAAACACCGGTGCACAGTGTGAGATGGTATGTGGTTTGACTCATGGACGGCACTTTAGCCCAGTTATTTTCCATCCCTCTCTTCCACTCCTCCCTCCCATTCCTGTTCTGCCAGTTGGTGAGGCTTTGGACGACGCCTGCAGCTGGACGAAGGACGCTGGCTACCAGGCGTGTCCTCGGTCTCTCCTTGGTCTCCTGCACGGATGAATGGTCGACTCTACACACAAGGAAAAGCAAATGAACGAATACTGTTGGTGTAGATTTTCAAAGTTGCATTCGGTTACATCACTTCCTTGTGGTCTTAATCTGCTTGTCCTCATTATTCTCCTGTCGGCTTTCATACAGACACACTTGACGTACAACAAGATGAATGGTATTCCGTAGATGAATGGTGTTCCTGTACCGCCAACAAGACCTTTCCAGGAATGGGGTGCGTGTTAGATGAAATATGAAATCATGGCAGGAGGCTGTATGTAGTGGCAGCTCCCAAGAATAGAGAGTACTTTTCTCTTTAATCTTGTTTCCATGGATGCAAACGTATGTACTGTAGCAGTAGGGTATGGTCACACCAAATGTATGGTTGGTTATTTCCATGTAAAATCTAATTTCATGAAAATGACCATATGTAGATTTCCTCACCACTCCACACATAACCATTGCTAGTTGCTACTGTTCTCTAATGCAGCCTGCACGTGTAAATACTCTAGACCAGTGGTACTCAGACTTGGTCAACTCAGGAGCCACATTTGACAAAAGATATCTTTTGAAAGAGCCATATTACTAAAACATCCGGCTACCAATGGGCCACATTTGACAAAAGATATCTTTTGAAAGAGCCATATTACTAAAACATCCGGCTACCAATGGGCGATTTACAAGCTATGAAAAAGCATGATCAGGTACTGCATGCTGTACCAGTAGGCTACTAATAATAATAATAATTCATTTAATTTATATAGCGCTTCTCAGTAACCCGAAGTCGCTGACAGTAGTCGGGAGCAAGAGTACAAACAAAGAAACGAAAGCAAAGAAACAAAAACAAAAGGAACATGAGACCTGACATTTATTACTGTTACCATGGCAACATTAACTATTGATACATATGAGAAAATCACAAGCAGTGTATAATTATTGTCATTAATGGTTTCCCCTGACAATTATAATGCATCAAGTGTCCCTGTAGTAGCCACAGTGTCCATGTACAGTATGAAACATCAGTAACATCCAACTGCAGTAAAGTTCATAACCAAATAGAATAATGTAGTAAAGTACATAACCAAATAGAATAATGTAGTAAAGTCCATAACCAAATAGAATAATGCACTAAAGTCCATAACCAAATATAATAAAGTAGTAAAGTACATGACCAAATAGAATAATGTAGTAAAGTACATAACCAAATATAATAATGTAGTAAAGTCCATAACCAAATAGAATAATGCACTAAAGTCCATAACCAAATATAATAAAGTAGTAAAGTCCATAACCAAATATAATAAAGTAGTAAATTCCATAACCAAATATAATAAAGTAGTAAATGTCATAACCAAATAGAATAATGTAGTAAATTCAATAGCCAAATAGAAGAATGTAGTAAAATCAATAACCAAATAGAATAATGTAGTAAAGTCCATAACCAAGTAGAATGATGTAATAAAGTCCATAACCAAATAGATTAAAGTGGTAAAGTCCATAACCAAATAGAATAAAGTAGTAAAGTCCACAACGAAATAGAATAAAGTAGTAAAGTCCATAACCAAATATAATAAAGTAGTAAAGTCCATAACCAAATAGAATAAAGTAGTAAAGTCCACAACCAAATAGAATAAAGTAGTAAAGTCCATAACCAAATAAAATAAAGTAGTAAAGTCCACAACCAAATAGAATAAAGTAGTAAAGTCCATAACCAAATAAAATAAAGTAGTAAAGTCCATAACCAAATAGAATAAAGTAGTAAAGTCCATAACCAAATAGAATAAAGTAGTAGGCTACATACTGTACAGCCTGATCACCACCAAGTCCACAGCTTTAGATTACCTCTCCCCCAGGTTATGATGTTTTGCTCAAGGAAATAACCACAGAAAATAAAATACTGCAGTCAGTTAGTGAAAGCCTGAGCTTCACATCATGTTATTATTATTATGTCCCACACACACCCCTATTACCCTCACGTTGCATAAAATACCCCATAAAGTGCATAAGTCACAATTGGAGCCTAAAATACACCAATCCAATCCAGCAGGCACTGTATATACAGCCATATTAAATGATAATGTTAATGTTACTGGATAGGCTAGTTCCATTTTACAATACTGTACAGAGTTGTAATTTTCTAAGGCCTTTGTCCTCACTATTAACGATATCTTTCTTTTCCTTTTTTTTTTGCAATCCACATGAAACACAAGCTTGCTCTCGCTCAGTCTCTCTCAATAACCACTGCACTTTTCTCCTCCGACAATATGACGGAAATCTGTCTCACGGAGAAGATGATTTCTATTTGACATCTGTCACCCATCCATCAACACCCCTGTTGAAAAACAAACTCCTCGGATCTTGACGACTCACACAAGTCACCCATTGATGTGAAAAAAGCGGCATGTGCCGAAAAGCGAGCTGTTTGCATCCCTGTGTTCCGGTGCATAATCATATTATGATATTTAAAAATAATAATAATAATAATAATAATAATAATAATAATAATAATAATAATAATAATAATAATAATAATAATAATAATAATAATAATAATAATAATAATAATAATAATAATAATAATAATAATAATAATAATAATAATAATAATAATAATAATAATAATAATAATAACGTTATTAGTATAGCACCTTTCATACAAGAATTGCAGCCCAAGTGCTTCACAGCAGTAATGTAGACATTAAATAAACATAGGCATAAAATGAGCATAGAATTGAAATAATAATAATAATAATAATAATAATAATAATAATAATAATAATAATAATAATAATAATAATAAAATAATAATAATAATAATAATAATAATAATAATAATAATAATAATAATAATATAATAATAATAATAATAATAATAATAATAATAATAATAATAATAATAATAATAATAATAATAATAATAATAATAATAATAATAATAATAATAATAATAATAATAATAATAATAATAATAATAATAATAATAATAATAATAATAATAATAATAATAATAATAATAATACTAATAATAATAATAATATATAATAATAAATAATAATAATAATAATAATAATAATAATAATAATAATAATAATAATAATAATAATAATAATAATAATTATTATTATAATAATTATTATTATTATTATTATTATTATTCATTACATGTATATAGCGCTTTTCTAACACTCAAAGCACTCCCCACAATGTAGGGTGGAAATTGCCTCCCGGCGGCTGGCCACCGGGGGCTCTCGGGCGCCGACCCACCTGTTGAATGAGAGAAGAAAAAGAAATATTTTTTGTTTGTTTTCTGTTTTATAGCCCTATAAATAATATAAACATGTTAAAATGAATAATATTTACTAATTTTAAGTATGTTTGTGTTTCCAATGCACAATATAACGTTAAAATATCAAATATTAATAATCGTTTTCCTGAACAGGAAGTGACGATTCTGTCTGATAAAGAACATTCCATTACCGTAGCCGCATTTCTCCTGCCATATTTCTCTCGGGCTAGACGCAATAGCGCTGTGAGTGCGCGTGTACGACGTGCACTGGTTTCATCGCTGTATCCGTCGCAGCCAATCAGTGCGTAACGCGCTGTGCGTTGAATATAATGTATTATGATGGAACTCGGGCGCGCTTTGAAGCGGTCTGCAAGCAGCCGAGCGCCTATAATTTCCATAGCATAGCCGCACAGTGGCGGCCGCTGGGTACTTCGCCACTAGGGGCGCTATACCAAATATTTTGTACAGTACAGTACTGTACCACGCAAGACTCATGGCAAGACATGAGCGATTCGACTCACGCTCACGGCAATGAATCGGCTCTTATGAACGAGTCGCTCAGCTGTTACTACACAACACACAACCAGTCAAATAAAGTATAGTCTAGACTCTAATTCACAACTTGAAACACAATATAAATAGAAAAGTTAGAAACAAAACTCGCCCGTCTCCAAACACAGGCAGATCTCTCCTCTCTCCTTCTCTCTCTCACACACAGCGCGACGTGGAATCGATTCGTTACACAATCAGACCTATTATATACCAAGAATAACTTCAGTATGAGTACAGGGCTGTACACATATTTTGCATATTGTTAAACGAGCCAAGGCTAGCTATTAAACTATCGATATGAATCGAAAATCTGGGACCCTGATGTAAACAAGACAAACGTCTTTCTCTGGTCTGCATCCCCTTAACAATTGTGTGTATTGAGCCGTACTGTATTGTACCCATTCTGCAATCTGTTAATAAAGTTCTCATTCATTCATTCATTCAAACATAGACGATATTGAACAAGCCATAATCACGTATTTCAATCCGAGAGAGCTGCAGTAGTTAAATCAATGAGCCATCGACATAGTCAGTGTGGTAAGTAACGTTATTATTGCATCCAAGATTGATACACGGCTGGCTAGGCAGTTGGTAGTCATAGTCTTGTGTTATAAAATAAATAAACAATCAGCAATGTCTCGCTTCATGAATGGCCAGCACAGCAGTAGCCTAACAGTACTGCTCCTAAAAAAACGATTTACAAACGTTAACGTTAAGCACAGAGAGAGAGAGAGAGAGAGAGAGAGAGAGAGAGAGAGAGAGAGAGAGAGAGAGAGAGAGAGAGAGAGAGAGAGAGAGAGAGAGAGAGAGAGAGAGAGAGAGAGAGAGAGAGACTCACTGTTTAGTTGAAACGTCCAGGGCAGGAGAGCTTGATAAACGTGTATAATCCGCCATATAGCTTGTTAGCCAAGTGTTAGCTCAGCTGAGCTCGTTGCCACAACACTCAACAAGTACATTCCTTTGTCCATTTCCGCTCGAACAGACTGCAAACTACCTGGCGTTCTATCGCCATGCTCTAAGGACAAACTCTAACCTTAACCAACTTTGAAAGAGTGCCTAAGCTTAACAGTCTAAAGAACTTGCAGTCACGGCACGGCACGCTCTAAGACAAACAGCTGCATGCATCTCACAACAACACAACTATCTCCACCGACCAACCTAGGACCAACCTAGGAACCAAGCTAGAAGCTAGAATTGGAACATTAGAAATTGGATTCGGCCAATCAGAGATCGTCTCTGTGAAATTCTGCCATGGAAAAAATACTGGCGTCGGCCAATCAGAGAGCGTCTCCGCGAAATGCGGCTATGGAAATTCTTCACGGAAGTTCACGCTGCTGGCTAGACCGCTTCAAATCGCGCTCGGATTCCAACATAATAGTCATATTTCAACGCACAACGCCGTATGCACTGATTGGCTGTGACGGAGACAGCGATCAAACTGTGACGCGGACTCAGAGCGCTATCGCGTATAGCCCCCGAGAAATACGAAAAAAATAAAAAAATAAAAAAAACGTGATGTCACTTCCTGCTCTGGAAAACGATGTTTTTTTAATTTAGATAATAACGTTATATTGTGCATTGGAAATACAAACATACTTAAAATGAGTAAATATTATTAATTTTAAACATGTTTATATTATTTATAGGGCTATAAAACACAAAAACGAAAAAGTTTATTGTCTTCTTCTCTGATTTAACAGCAGCTGGCTAGCAGGTGGGTCGGCGCCCTAGCGCCCTAGTGGTAGAGCCGCCACTGTAGCCGCATTTCGCGGAGGAAGCTCTCTGATTGGCCGATGCGGCGATGCCAGTACTTTCCGTAGCCGCAGTTTGCAACATGTTCGAGGCTGTGTGTTGTGATGTAGTCTCGAGTCTGGACAGTGGGCAGTGAGTGGATATACATCGACAACAGTCTGGGGGACAGTCAGTGGACATACACTTTATTAAGCCCTCCGGCTGGACCACGTTTCAATTAAACAAAGTGAGTTAATTCTCTTTCTCTCTCTCTCTCTCTCTTAGCCACTCAGCTAAAGCTAGCCGCTGTTAGCCACTCAGCTAACTCTCCATCTCTCTCTCTCTCTCTCTCTCTCTCTCTCTCTCTCTCTCTCTCTCTCTCTCTCTCTCTCTCTCTCTCTCTCTCTCTCTCTCTCTCTCTCTCTCTCTCTCTCTCTCTCTCTCTCCTCTCTCTCTCTCTCTCTCTCTCTAACTAACTAACGTGATTCTCTCTCTCTCTCTCTCTCTCTCTCTCTCTCTTCTCTCTCTCTCTCTCTCTCTCTCTCTCTCTCTCTCTCTCTCTCTCTCTCTCTCTGCGTATGCGTGTGTTTGGAGACCGAGCGAGTTTGTTTCTAACTTTTCTATTTATATATTGTGTTTCAAGTTGTGAATTAGACTGTACTTTATTTGACTGGTAGTGTTGTAACTTGTGGGGAGTCAGTGTTCGCTTGGTCAGCTGTCCACTGCCCGCTGCCAGTGACATGCCATGCGTGGTACATGTTTGCAAAATGTTTGGTATAGCGCCCCCCATGGAGAAGAATGTACCGGCCGCTACTGGGTAGGACCCAACCTTGGGCTACGCAGGCTCAATGGCTGCCATACACTGGCACCAGGCACACATCACACTACACAATGGCTGAACGGCTCAGGAGACAGGGATTGATATCAGCCAATTAACACTTTGGTTGCCTTGGGTTAAATTAATGATATACCATAGATTGCCAGCGCTATTTGTCTATGGAGAAAGTCCCTTCTTTGCAGGGCTATAACTTTTTAAATTCTATTGCTACATTGCCATTATTAGGGCCCATTCAAAGTCCTATATGTATTGTTCATTGTGTAGCAACGTTAAACTTTTTCATTCACATATTCATAGTAAAGTATGGTCTAATGTATAAGTATGTTTTCATCTCTTTCTGCAGCTTTCTCCAGAACGTGATATATAGCCCCAAATGCATTATATTGATGATGAAATACAGTTTGATGGCAATCAGCGCGATATAAAAAATTCCAACTAGACGTACTTCTAGAAGTTACTACACGTCATCTGATGTTGACCGGATGTGCGAGGGGGCGTTTATAATTCCGTGGGCAGCGTTATACCAATCATCTAATGTGGGTCAAATGTTGATAATAGCAGTTAGTATCTAAGACGGTAACGTTACACGCTAAAACTCACCCCAGTCTCCACGCGCCGTTCGGCGATCATCGTCGAGTAGAAATTTTATCATTATGGGATATATTTTTACCCGGTCCATCTCCAGCTTGTATAATGGTATATACGTCCAAATCATGTTGTTTATCGAGTTATTGCCAATCGATCACCGTGTAGCGTGACGAGCCAGAGTCCCATGAACCATAGCGAGCGCCCGGAAGTACTACGGTCGTCATGACAACCTCTATTCAATATCCTGTGTGGCGATTGCGCCGATCGGCCACCAGATGGCGCTCCTGAACCGCCAGAGAGCTCAGTGGGTCCTGCTGGTGGATCTCAGGCCAGCGGAGGGGGAATATGAATCCGATCGCAGATTTTTGAAATATTGATATAAGGACGCTGTACAGCGTCCCCCGGCAACTTTAGCATGGCCAGCAAAGACGTGAAAAGACGTGTCCCGGCAGTCAAAGTGTTAAGGGGAAGGGATGATTAGGTGGCCTTGATGTCAGAGACCTGATTGGGAATTTGGCCAGGAACGTAATTATAGACAGGCATACAATTAGCAGATAATTGATATTAAAACCGCCTGGAAAAATATATTTCTGTCATTCAAATCTATGGTATAAATATAATAAATAAAAATAATATTGTAATAGATTTCTTATTGATTATGATAGAATCTATAAAAGAATATTAGCAGGTGTAGACAGAAAATAAAGACACAAAGGCATCGCATTGTGCATTGGTTGTGGACTAGATTTCAAAATGACTTCAATACCTGCAATACTTTATATTTCACCTTGTCTTGTCATTGTCGATGATTTTAATTCATGATGGCTGTTTTTTATGCTTTGAAATAAAACACGTATAAAACAACATATAGAATATTTATGAGCGTATGTTTAGCCTAGTGGTGTCTTGTAACCAGAGTGTAAAACCCAGAGTGGCTCATTGTAACGAGCATGAGTAAGTATAGAGGTAGTATTACATGAGTAAGTATAGAGGTAGTATTACATGAGTAAATATAGAGGTATTATTCCATGAGTAAGTATAGAGGTAGTATTACATGAGTAAGTATAGAGGTAGTATTACATGAGTATGCACTGTAAGGCCTTTACATTATTTCACTACTGATGACAAAATGAGGACCATTTTATGACCAAATGAGGGGTGTCCCATTTTCCAAGATTCCAACCCCTACCCTTTCATTTTGAAGGGCCACTACCCAGTCGAGGGCACTCCAAAAACGAGGGGTATAGGGCCAAGGGAAGGGAACTGTGTTGTGAGAGACAGATGAGATGCCTTGCTCAGAGTCCCGCTGCTAGGCTAATGGAAGAGTAATGGAGCCGAGGACGTATCCACACGTGCTCATCGGGTACATCGGGTATTATCTTGTTGGTATTTGCTCGCGTCTTCAGAGTTATCTGGCGTTTCGTAGTCCAGACCATGAGACCGGACCAACTGTGATCCATACAAATTCTGCTGATACTGTATCTGATATAATTTTCCAGATAACATGGAAGAGGGCTATATATGCTGACGGCTAAAAGCAGCAGAGATAGTAAACGAGTCAGATAAGGGCAATAAGGTGATAAAGGAGAGGCGCCTTACTAAATGCAAATATCTTTGGATGCTATAGAGGCTTTGCACAGAAGGTTCTGTTTGCCATATGTTGCAATATGTTTCCAGTGTTTACTAAAGTAGAGGCAATTTGCCGGGAAGAAAGTTGGTGTGTGTATGTGTTTCCCGACATTAACATCATTATTCTCCGCTTGTCATCGTGCCTTTTATTATCTGAATTTGATGATAAAATCGAAATTTGAAATTTGTTAGATTGGATTTGATTAATTATATAAAGCGGAGAACAGAGCAATTAAACAACCCTATAGGCACTGGGCTGTTTCTCCCCTCCTCCCCTTCCCTCTACTAGAAACGAAACGTAACCTGATGTAACCTGAGCGCCCCTACTGGTTGAGTATTGTTAATAAGGAAACTACTCGGCTACCATGTGTCAATGGTCGACAGATCTGTCTGCTCTGTACCGTCTCTACCACTGCAACTTCAAAAGTGTTATAGCGATCCAGATTGGGTTTTTTACCGCAGGGAGCTATTAATAATGGTCAAACTAGAAGGGCCAATAGAGTCAAACACCTGCTTCAAGAAATGTGTGTGAGCAACATCAAAGAAACATACTGTATGTAGCACCATCTCTAGTGATGAGAAGGACATGGGTTCGGAATGAGTAAAAACGGTAGAACATTCCCTGCTGAACTTGAGCAGGTGGTTAATAAGAGATCAGAAGCCAGGAACTCGCACATCTCTGGAGCCTCAACACCGGAGCGAGGGGGCAGGGTTAATGATTGAGTCAGTCAACTTGAACATGAACCCCTTGCATTATTATAATTATTTTTAAATTAGGTCAGAGAAAAATTTCTCTCTCACATCCTTAACAAGTCTCTTGATATTCTGACATGTTGCCTTTTATTTTGTGTGCCTTCCATCTATGTTCTGCTCTTCTACATTGATTCTCTCCTCGCGGTAAGGGTATGGTCATTGACCCAGGGCATTGCTATGGGTTTAACCTTTTTATTTTTATTTTTTTTACGACCAATAGCGTCAAGGATGGATAGACACTTATTATTAAAATCAATGCCCAGCATTGTGCTCTGAGAAATTAAATCACATGAAAGGAATCCTTCAATGCCCCTCTGCAGCTATTTTGTGGTGGCCATTTTGCATCCCTCTTAGCAGCATTCTGTTTAACTCAGTTTAACCTGAGACACAAAATGGTGCAGGTTAAATATTCCCATTGTTCCCAATATTCAAATGTCACATGTGAGACCACACCGTGCACCTGGCCAAATATACCATGCTAGCAACCCAAATTATAGCGCCACTCAAATCTACCATAATATCAACCTAAATCATACTGCCACTCAAATCTACCATAATATCAACCCAAATCATACTGCCACTCAAGTTTACTGTAGTGTACACCTGGCCATATCTACCATACCAACAACCCAAATCGTACTGTACACCTGCCCAAATCTACAGTACCATAATATTAACCCTAATCGTGCTGTACACCTGGCCAAATCTACCATACCATCAACCCCAATCATACTGCCACCCAATCATAGCATTTCCTCCTCGTGAGAGCTGGCGGGCAGCTGGTGGAGCCAGACGGACGAGGGTTGGGTCTGGGTTTGGTTCGGTTGGAAACGGTCCCTGCCGTACTGCACTCTCACACTCCTGTCACGCGCTGATTCATAGGTTTGTGATGCCGTCGCTTAAGCTTTACGGCCAGTATTGGCAGAGTACTCTTTCACACATTCAGCCCCATTTTAGAACCCCCCCCCCCCTCCTTGCATCCCTCCTTCTCCTTCCTTCCATCCCTCTCTTTTCCTCTGTCCATTTTCTTCCGGCATTAATCAGTTTTACGTCCGCTTCGCCTGACATACTGTATACAGTGACGCATGGCGGCGTGAGGATGAAGAGAGGATGAAGTCAACAACCTTTGACTTCCGCCCTCCCTACACACACACACATAATCACATATACACATATACACACACACACACACACACACACACACACACACACACAAACACACGCGCGCACGCACGCACTGCCTCATTAACAAGTCCTTTTTTATCTCCTCGGCTGTCGCTCTTGCTGCCACCCTCATTTTGTACCATTGTTCTGTGGTCCTGTAAGCATGTCCAGGTATGTAGCTATGTAGCTGTAGAGTACATGGCTGTATACCTCCGTGTGTGTGTGTGTGTGTGTGTGTGTGTGTGTGTGTGTGTGTGTGTGTGTGTGTGTGTGTGTGTGTGTGTGTGTGTGTGTGTGTGTGTGTGTGTGTGTGTGTGTGTGTGTGTGTGTGTGTGTGTGTGTGTGTGTTTGACAGTGTTGAGGAGTGTGCATGTGTGTGCTCTAAAGGCCCATTCAAATCTTAGCAGAGTCCTGGCTTTAACAGCCGCGTAAATCTGAGCAACACTTTTACGGGGCTGCCTGCTTCGCGGTGCCCCTGAGACACTTAGCCTCGGTGGAACGGCGTGGCCCGCGGTCTGCACACTATACAGGACTCGGCCAACCCACCTGATGGCAGCGCACCACAAACTCCTTTGGCCCCACGCATTACTGCATTAGCAGTATAGGAGCGGAGCGGAGAGGTGAATTGAGGGACATAATTTATGTATTTTGATGTTTATTGTCATATTTATGGAGCTCTAGCACACAGGGGGGGGGGGGGGGGGGGTCAGTGGGATGCTAACATGCTTGGCACTCTGCAGTCATTTGGACGACATTAAAACCAGGACGGTAGATTAGGCCTTCTCTGCTCTCTGAGCATGTACACTCCAACTGGACCCACACACCTGCTCGAGCCAACCGAGAATCATCAGCACTGCTCTGGGAGACACAGCCAGTGTGTTGTGGTGGTCGTGGGAGGCGGGGGGTCACTGTACATGCTCGCGTGTGGACGTGCATATATACGATACATGTGTTTGTGTGCTAAAGCACTACAGCGTAGGCTACATGCCGATCTGCAAACCTGGCCAATGTGAAATTATTCATACTAGAATGTTTAGCGATCTAGATCTACATACAAACAACAACAACAACAACAACAACAACAACAACAACAACAACAACAATAACAACACACTACGTATGGACCATTAGTAGTAGCCTAAAGTGTAAAAGAAAAAAGAAAGACACACACACACACACACACACACACACAGATTCTGGTGACAGAGGCAGCGGTATAAGTGCATTAGCATGATACAGATTGGGTGGAATATGACCGTTTTTTCATTGAGACAACCTGTTGATTAGTGGCAAAGCCGGGAGACACTCTTAATAACCCCTATTGATTCCATGGCGCTCTGCCCAGAATATCATGCCCCCCCCCCCCCCCACACTCACTCAATGTCTCTCCATGCCTACTGCAAAAACAACTCCATGGCACTTCACTAGATTTGAAAGGACTAAATAGGTTTAAGCAATGATATCAGAAAGGCACTGCCATACACTGCTAATTCTATGAGTCCATCCAAGGGGCTTTCAGGGGAAAGAGCGAAGATGTCTCGCGTGAATGAATGAATGAATGAATGAATGAATGAATGAATGAATGAATGAATGATGAATGAAAACTTTATTTAACAGATTGCAGAATGGGTACAATACAGTACGGCTCAATACATACAATTGTTAAGGGGATGCAGACCTGAGAAAGACGTTTGTCTTGTTTCCATCAGGGTCCCCCATTTTCAATTCATATAGACATTTATGACATTATTGACATACACAACATACATGACATTTATGGCATAGGGACATATAGGTATTTAGTACTGATACATTTGTGACATAAACGGTATTCAAATATACAGTACTGTTACCCCTAGATCCTGACAGAGTATATACATATGATGGGGAGGGGACTGTACATTAGGAGGGGGTGGGTGGGTGGGAGAGAAATATACATACGGCGGGGAGGGAATATATACATGCAGTGGGGAGGAGACTGTCTATTAGGAGGTGGTGGGGGTTTTGGGCATTTACGGTGGCCAGTTTCGAATTGCAGCCTCCCGTAGGTGCTCTTTAAGAGCGGTTTTGAATGTGGGCAGGGATTCACATTCCTTTACAGCTTTGGGTAGGGCTATAGGCTATAGATAAATTATATGTTTTCATACAGAAAACATGCAACATATATTTCTTCAATGAGACATACAGTATATATATACCTGTACATTATTCTGTATTTTTCTCAAACTAAATCAAATAAATACAGTAGGGGGAACATAGGACCCTTTTCTTTTGGGAGGAGGGACATAGGACCCTTTTTCCCAAGAGGGGGAACATACTGTAGGACAGGGGTCTTCAATTAAGTTTGGCCAAGGGCCACATTTTTTCCAAGCCATCGTATGGGGGGCCGGAAACAAAAACAATGGCTAATTTAATATATATTGATAGTGAAAACATTTTAACTCTGTGACAGACCACCTTATAACTAAGACATACATTTGTGGCAGAGGCAGAGAATGGACAAAATAAACGAGCTGCATAGGTGGCATAATAAACTGTAAACGACATACACATTTGCACTGAACATTATACCTTTGTCTTTTTGCCATTTTATTATAAAACCAGAGACAAGCGCCCATCTCTTATTGGTCTATCTTACATTACGTGCAACCAATGCGTCTATCTGACAGCCCTTTCTGTGGAGCGCACTGGACTATTGAGAAACAATAGGAATTTTCTATTGGTTCTCCCAGTCCACGTGACCATTTCTAGCATTTCCATTGGCTATAGTGACAGACATAGATATATGATAAATGGATAGATCAGTGGATTAGATGCAGTCCAGGGAAAACAACCAATCTAGATATTTCAAGATTCTATGCTTTACATCCACGCATTCTCTGAGAGATGCACTAAAGTCTTTATCAAAAACAAATCCAAAGATATTTAATGTTTTACAAAACATGTCTAGTGTTGTGCCCGGCTTTAGAGGGTTAAAAGCCTAATTGTATTTTTTTATTTAGTCAATAAGTGTCTCGTTGTAATTCCTTATATACCTAATGTAGCGCATCTTCTTGAAGCAGATTCAGCTTTTTTTGCTCTGATTTGACTTCAGTTTAATTGCATTGTTACTATTCACATGTGTGGTGCCGTCACAGTCATATATAAGTAAAGATAAAGTTTGAATGACTTACTGAACTGGTGTTTTAATTTCACACCACACATGTGGTGTGGCTGGTTTGTTATTTCAGCACCAGGTGCTGTCCACCGACTTTTTTCATGTTGAGCAAGCGCTACATTGCACCTCGCTGCCTATACCTGTTATTCACTCTCAACATGGATAAAACAAAGTATAATAAGCATTATTTAGGTGGTGGTAGTTTCTCTATTTGGACATTATAGCTAACATATAGCCTAGCCTAGTTTGTCTGATAAAAATAAATAAATAAATAAATTAAATAATCTGAGGGGCCAGATATTATTGCTGGCGGGCCAATTTCGGCCCGCGGGCCGCCTATTGCCGACCCCTGCTGTAGGACCTTGGGAACAGTCATAAGGATGACCCCTCAAGGATGCATTGATATGCGTTGGTATGAAATATCCCATGAACTATCCCAGCATTAATTTCGGCATTCAAGCGAGGAGCGCAAAAGCAGCAGAGAAAGAGGCCAACGATGGTACGTAAATTATTACCTTTTTAGGACATCTGAAGACATTGGGCGCGCATTGAATGGCGAGCCGCCAATGACAACCTCTTCACTAGTCGGAGGAATTCCAACAAAAGTGGATGGGAGTGAGTCTGCTTGTTGCCAGGGGTGGTGATCGATTGGTGTGTTTGGTTGTGTCAAACTTGTCAGCCTCTCGTCAGTTTGATGCACCAAAAATCGAAGAAATCAAAATAGAGACAATAAAGCTAAGAAAGAAAATACAATAAAACTAGGAATCCAGAGAAATTGTGTAAATTTAAATCTGGTGAATAAATATGACTTAAAGTGGCCTGTAGTGCTGTATGAAACAGTGCAAAGTACTGGCGACAGGCAAAATAAACAATGCAGGTGACTCTTATGATGTAGTTATGGTATGACAATGCAGAGAATTTGTTAACTTTTTTCCTGAGTAACCCCAGTCGATACCGCTGTGCGCGGTCACATAATGTTAACAGCTGTCGGAAGGTGTGTTTCCCCCCCACATTGTCTGATTTAAGCACTCTGAGATTTGGTTTCCAAATGTAGAGTGCACTATAAATTGAATGCATTATTATTATTATTATTGTGACCATAAAGAAACAGGAACTTTAACCCTTTCACTACCACACTACAGAAGGTTAACCGTTCACTACCACACTAGAAAGGGTTAACCCTTTCACTACCACAGTACAGAATGTTAACCCTTTCACTACCACACTACAAAGGGAAAACCATTTCACTACCACACTACAAATGGTTAACCCTTTCACCACCACACTACAGAAGGTTCTATTTCATTATGGCTTTCGCTCAGCATCATCTTGCACTGTACTTCACTTCGTGCACGTGCACTGAATAAAAAATTCCACCATGTACCTTTACATCCCAACATTCGTCTGGCCACACCCCCATCCGCTTACCTTCATAAGCAGGTGTGTGGTCACCTACTCGCCTCCTTCTTCACTTTCACCACAAGGAAGTGCCTTTGGTAGATCCCACACTTGACGAGGTTGTTAGCTGAAGAAAGTTGAGACGTGTTTACATTGTTGCTTGTTTTTTTCTTCTCTCATATATTTCGATAGAAAAAAACTAAGTCATAATGTCTACTTCGGGGAGTCGTGCTCGCAACGCTACTCTTCACCAGCGGTTCTCCATTTCCGCCTCCGTCATGCGTCTTGGAGCGGGGCTGAGATCTCTCTCGTGGTCGGCAGCCACGCCCGGTAGGCGTCCGATGGGTAGTTTGCCTCTCCAAGGAGCTGGTGCACCGGGGCCGTTGCCTGTGCGATGGCCTGGTTCCGGGTCTGGTTCCTCTGCTTCCGGGGAATCATCCGCTGTTGGGCGGCCGGTTCCCTTGGTTGCGGGGGATTTGAGACGCAAACTTTTTGCGTCAGCTCGCTCCTGTCGCAAGATGGTGGCTTGCAGACGCGAACGGCCCGGTTTTGGTGAGTTGCTGGAGCCAGGTGAGGATGCGTCGGTCTCTACATGCCCGATGGAGACAGAGGACTACATGATAGAGGCGGACGGGTTCTTATTTTAAGGCCCGGTGGAGACATGTCTCCCGCCCGTCCAGGTAACACTGGAGGGGGGTGAGATGTCTCCTTGGGGCGCCTCGTTCGAAGACGTTGGGGTAGAACATCTGACTCGTCGGCGGGATGCCCTGCTATCAGCCACATCGGAGTGTGGCTCCTCGACCAGTAGTAGCCTGCTGTATGTGAGGGATGCGGGCTCGGAGGAGGAAAGTCTGCAGGGGGAACTGCGTTCTTTGTTTCCCAAGCTCATGGCGGAGGCGGCAGTCGCAAACGGCGTGCCGCTGCCGCAGCCACTGCCTGTTCCTGTCCCTGATGATCTCATAGGTCATCTATGGCAACGTCGCCCGGTGAGAGGGGTGGACGTTGTCTACCCATTTTTCCCCTTAATGGCGGCCTATGTCCGTCAGGGCCAGGTGGTCTCCCACATCATAGGCCTTACCCCTGCCTATGTGCAAGTCACGCGGGTGGCGGGTTTGGTCGACGGTATGAAGGAGGGCGTGCCACGGCTTGATAGGCCGATAGCGGCGCTCCTTTGTCCGGAGGTGGTGTGGGAGCCGTTACGGAAGCCGGTTCCCCAAGGGAAATCGACGAGGCGGTTGGCATATTGGAGCGACCAGTCATTTATCACCGGAACACAATCTCTAGCTGCCGCGTCTAACATCGCGCAGCTGGCAAGATTCATGTCCGGGATATTGACGGGCGGCACGGAGCTGACTGATGTAAAACATGACCAGCTCGCCCAGTCGGCAGGAGCCATCCTGCATCTGACTCAGCCGCAGGCTATAGCCGCTGGGAAAGTGCGCGCCCTGGCAACTCTGGTCCAGCGCCACCTTTGGCTGGAGCAGGCGCGTGTGCCGGAGAAGAAAAGAGTTCCACTTCTGACGGCACCCCTCTCCGATGCTGGACTATTCGGGACGGCCCTGCAATTGATGACCTCGACTTGCAGAGAGATGCAGGAGGAGCGATCCGTGCTCCAGCCACATTTCCCCCCTCCCGATGTCGCCGGTGGAGTCAGACGGCCGCCACGTCGTCGAGCATCTTCCGCCGTGGCCGCCGCTGCCACCACCGCCACTGCTGGACCTTCGGGGAAGAAGGCCAGGAGGAGAGAGGGCGTCTCCGCTACGACAGCCAGCCCATCTACGCCTGGAGGCGACGGTAGGGATCGTCGAGACCAGCCGTCCCTCCGGTGCTCCACGAGGTGGCAAATCCCGAGTGGCTCGTGGCAGGCGTCGCTAGGACCCAGTGACTTTTTCCCCCTGTGGTCCCCTCTGTTTCCCTTCCCGGCCCCACCATGATATGATTTTGTTCGAAAATAAAGAGTCCCCTCTAAAGGGGGACTGTATTTTTTGTTAACAAACTGTGTGTTTATTCACCAAACATATGATGGGGTTGCAACGTGTGAATCTTCTGCAGCCTACACTCGGTTGAAAAGGGTTTTTTTCTGCCTCGGCCTGAATCTCCACATAAAGGTAGAAGCTAGTTGTGTGTTCTGTTGCTTACACAGTGATATTGAGCTACAACACTGTTGTGTTGGGTTTGGAGTAATGCTCGTATGAAAACGTACCACGGCTCAGCCGTTCTCTCTCTCTCTATCAGTGTTTTTTCTGTGTTACAACATGGATGCGGGTGTAGGATTCACACACACACGCGACTTGGTCTTGTTATAAACCCTGTTCACAGATTGTCTGTGGTTAGCGTGCATTGTATTAGCTTGCGCTATTCATTAGCATTGCTACTAAAGGTATCATATGGCTAAGTTGTTGTTGTATGCAAGGGTTGGGCTTGTGAGGGGGTACCGGATAAACCCCTCCTTCCCTCTTCTGATTGGTCAGGGGGTTTATTTCCTCTCTTATTAGTCCAGTCAGGGCCAAGTTGTTAGGCGGTTTGGCAGGGGGGGGGGGGGGGGGGGGGGGGGGGAGGGTTTCCCAGACTCTGCACCTATTAACAGGCGTTGAGTCTTGGGTTTCCCCCCGTCATAGCACACGTCACTACGCACGTTGCTATTTGACGATGGCTTCCGTGAGTTAGACCCGTATGTAAGGTCTGTTATTGTCAAAGTGTCGGGATAGAGCGTAGGAATTACGGTTCCACTACGCTCGATATATGCGTAACTTGAGTCGGTTGGTCACATGACTCAAGGTTACCATGGCTTTTTCAATCTATGGCTCACGTGGGAAGTCTCTCTGGGGAGTTCCATCTATCCTCTGTGGTAGGGATGACGGGATATAAAAATGTAAACAGTTTTTTATCCTCGGCTGCGTCAAGTGGGATTCATGTCAGTCGGTGTTTCTTTCTTTTTCAATAAAAGAGTGTGGAGTGGCACAGAAATGGCATAATCATACTCCCTTATTCAATAACAATGCACTCTTGATTGGAAAACAACCTATAAGATTCCCTAGATGGGAAAAGCAAGGCATACACTCATTAGGAGATGTTTTCAACAAACTGGGTTTTTGTAGTTATGATGAAATACGCAAAAAATGTAATCTCACCAAGTCCACATATTATTTTTACGCACAGTTATTGGCATGTTTGAAGGCTCACAGTGTTCCATTAAGGATACCAATTGTACACCACAGATACCACAAATTCTTCTATGAAAGAGAGACATCGAGAGGTTTTGTTTCAGATTCATATGAAACCCTCCATCTAGACTCAGTCTGGAGGAGGGATATACCAGACCTGGAGATAGATTTTGACTGGCAAGAAGCCTGGGCAAATGTTCGACATGCATCAAGGAACCCAGACCATCAACAAATCAATCTTAACTATATTCACAGGACATACTTAACTCCTATAAGACTGAACAAAATGGGTCTTAAACAAGACCCCAAATGCTCCTTATGTACAAATGGGGACGAGGGGACATTTATGCACATGTACTGGGACTGCCCACCAGTTAAGATATTCTGGAAAGAAGTGACCCAACAATTATCAAATCTCTTAACTCTGAATATACCTGTACACCCCTCTGTATTACTGCTGAATGATGTATTTGAGTGTGCAGTACATCCACAGCTAAAGAGATTGGTTTTATCTGGTATCACAGTGGCTAAAAAGCTGATAGCATCACGATGGTTCCAACCGGAAAAAATTTGCCGGAAGGTCTGGATTCTTACATATCTCGATGTGATTTATCAAGAAATATCTACAGCAAGAATTTTGGGTCTCAATGAATCCAAAATGACAATGTGGTTAGAAGTGGTGGAGAGAATAAAAGCTAGCATATAAAGGTAGTGTCTGGTAGGAACAAGTTATAATGGATGGATTATCCAATGGGGGGTCCGGGAGGGGGGGGGGGGGGGGGTACGAGCTAAAGCATATGTGTGTAGGGTACTAGATAACAGGTATTAGGGGTATATCCTGTATAAGACATTTAACTAAATGGTGATTTCATTGGATATGCACTGTTAATTAATGCTTGTATATCTTATCGTGTGTTGTCATGTTTGTTTATATGTTTGTTTAAAAAAATAATAATAATAATACAAGAGTGTGGAGTTCATGAAGCACCACACCCTTCTTGTCGTTCTCCCAGGCGCCTTGAGGGATCAATGTGGGGTGTCACATACCAAAGTCTAATGACTATATAGAATATAAGTTGGAGCGGGCTGTATGTGAAAACCAGCCCCTCCAGTAGTGCATTAAGCACAGTCCCGGGCAGGTAAGAAACGTACACAAGGCGCTTTTCCAAAATAGTAAATTATATTTATTGTATAGGGTAGGAATTCAAACCTCCACTGATTTATTATTCTAAGGAGGGGAAGTAATCCCACAAACATAAAAACAAATAGGGAAAAAGGTAATTGGAGAACAGACAAGGTAAGATATAGAAGAATACTAATAATATATATATATAATACAATATGAGATAATATATAGTATATTACTTAGCACCAGAGCAATACAAATATATATATATATATATATATATATATATATATATATATATATATATATATATATATATATATATATATATATATATATATATATATATATATATATATATATATATATATATATATATATATATATTAGAGGTGGGCATAGATACATTTTATTAATCTAGATTAATCTATCTGCAATCCTGGATTTAATCTAGATTAATCTAGATTAAAATGGCTAAATTAAAAAAAAAATAACTGCCAAAGGCATTCAAATATGTGTGTTCTACCCAAATAATGACCAGAAGTAAGTCCTTACTTTTTCTTTCCTCCTTATGTTTCTCAGGCCAGGTGGCCCATTACACCATGAGCCCATCTCCCGTTTCCAAAATGCATTACAGACTGTTTGAAAAAGCTGTTTTGCTATGATAATTGGTAATGAAATATCAAAATAATGTTCAATAAGATGTACTTGTGTTTAATAAGTTGTTTTATTCAGAAGTTAACACAAATAAATAATATTACCAGTACAGTATCTAGCACACTCTCAGGAGCAAAACTGTAACTGAGGGGTTAAAAACCCTGACTGTATTAGTTTTCAAGTTCAAGTTTCTTTAATAGTTGTCATACAGAAGTACAGAATACTTTCATACAAAATGCTTCTTACTGTTACGCTCCAGAGACTGTGCTAGACAAGATAGTATCAAATAACATAGTATAGCATGTAATTTAGAAGAAGAAAATGAGGTCACAGTGTTCGGTATAGACATATGTACAATGTTCTGAGTTACCATATAATATACAATACTATGCAGTGTACTAGTGTACAGTACTATATAGTGCAAAGCAGAAATGGGATGAGGTACAATTTAGGTACAATTTACAGTAAGGTGTACGAGTTGTAGTGCAATCCTTCATCAATAAATGTAAAGTGTGGGGAGTGGGTGCTACAGTGTGTTTGTTTAAAGTGGGTGTGTGCTATAAAGTGTGTGGAGTGGGTGCTACAGTGTGTTTGTTTAAAGTGAGTGTGTGCGTGTGGATGTGTGTGCTATGTGCGTTTGGTGGTTGTTGTTGTGTAGTGTTCATTGTTCGTTTAGCAGCCTGATGGCCTGGGGATAGAAGCTTCTTCTGAGTCTTTCTGTGCTCGCCTTGAGACTCCGGTATCGCTTGCCTGACCGCAGCAGTTCAAAGAGGCAGTTGTTCGGGTGACTGGAGTCTTTAATGATTCTCTTAGCCTTGCCCTTGCAACGCTTGTTGTAAATGTTCTGGAGGGTGGGGAGCCCCCCTCCAATTGTGCGTTCGGCTGAACGTGGCACTCTTTGTAGTCTGCTTCGGTCTTGTGCAGTGCTATTCCCAAACCAGGAGGTGATGTTGCCGGTCAAGATGCTCTCTATTGTACATGAGTAGAAGTTCTTAAGGATCTTCTGACTGACTTGGAACTTCCTTAGGCGCCTGAGGAAGTAGAGGCGTTGTCGTGCCTTCTTCACCACACTGTCAATGTGTGTGGTCCATGTCAAGTCCTCGGATATGTAGGCTCCGAGGTACTTAAAGCTGTTGACTCTCTCAACCGGTGCCCCGTCGATGCTGAGGGGGCTGTAGTCCTTGACCCCCGACCTCCTGAAGTCCACAATCATCTCCTTTGTTTTGCTGACGTTCAGGGAGAGGCTGTTTTCCTGGCACCATCCCGCCAGGACCTTGACCTCTTCCAGGTAGGCCCTCTCGTCGTTGGCAGAGATCAGGCCCACCACCACTGTGTCGTCAGCAAATTTGATGATTGTATTGCTACTCCGCTGAGCCACACAGTCGTGTGTGTACAGGGAGTAGAGGAGGGGACTCAGAACACAGCCCTGGGGGGCCCCTATGTTGAGGGTGATGGATGAGGAGGTGCAGTTGCCTGCTCTCACCACCTGGGGTCTGCCAGTCAGGAAGTCCAAAACCCACTGGCAGAGGTCATAGTTCAAGCCCAGGTCCCTGAGCTTGGCTATGAGTATGGAGGGGACTATGGTATTGAATGCCGAGCTGTAGTCGATGAATAGCATTCTCACATAGTTCCCCTGCCTCTTGTCCAGGTGTGATGCTGCTGTGTGCAGCACATGGGCTATGGCGTCCTCCGTGGACCTGTTGGGGCGGTATGCAAATTGCAGGGG
The DNA here is from genome assembly GCF_963971535.1 of Notolepis coatsorum. Classification (NCBI taxonomy): domain Eukaryota; kingdom Metazoa; phylum Chordata; class Actinopteri; order Aulopiformes; family Paralepididae; genus Notolepis; species Notolepis coatsorum. Next base: position 192,506,963 of record NC_140167.1, on the reverse strand, counting down.
GTCCATGTTGATGGGGAGGGAGGAGCAGATGTAGCCCTTTACTAGCTTCTCAAAGCACTTCATGGCTATGGAGGTGAGAGCTACAGGGCGGTAGTCGTTAAGGCAAGCAGGCTTGGATTTTTTGGGTACAGGGATAATAGTGGACTTCTTCAGGCAGGTGGGGATGTTCTAAGGACAGGTTAAATATGTCAGTGAATACTGGGGCCAGTTGGTCGGCACAGACTTTTAGGACGCGGCCGGGGATGCCGTCCGGACCTGCTGCCTTCCTGATATTCACTTTTTTAAAGGTCCGCCTCACCTCATGCTCTGTTACCCTGAACACTGCGCCTCCATCAGCAGCCGACCCGATTAAAGATTGTGATAGATTAAACCACTACTAAATATTATTATTACTTGCCAGACAGTACAGTTAAATATGGCAGACACTCAATAGACGGCACGGTGACAAAGAGATAACGTTTACAGTATTTTATTAGCAATGTCAAATATACAACTGAGAATTAGTACGTTGCTCTTTTATGGCGAATGATAGTAGAATGTCAGAGTATCAAAGTCAGTGGGAATGAATAATTCCTAGGCTAATAATACTAGACCGGAACGCTGCATGGAGTGAGATGGCGATATAGGGGCAAACGAGGGTATAGCTGGAGACTGGTGATTTCCCCCACGGAGTGGTAAGCTCCAGAGGAATTGAAGAATAAGCGGATACTCCTGCTGGTCACTGAAGAAAGGGGGTCTCATACGGATCCTGGTCCTTGTAATCCAAGTGCTCGATAGCAGGGTAATAGCTCTTAATCCAATGCCCGACGGCAGTAATGATAGCTAGCTAGCTTCGTCCTCAAAGCTAGCCCGATGTAGATCTTCAGGTGTAGTTAAATCCAAACTACAATGGTATTAACGATGCTCTTCTCCACGTTACTACGTTTACACAATTCACTATAATACGCCAACAATGGTTCTACAATATCGAGGTCGTATCTAAGGAGCTACTAGTTATCCGTAACGATACACCGCTGGTAGGTTCCACTGCTCACATGTCCAATAGTTCTGCTGCTAGGTTCACCTCGTGTTCTGATACTAATTACGTTAAGTCCACACACACTTGCTAAGGTTCACACTAGTTACTGGGTTCACTTCGCACTTCACTTCACTTCACGAAATCGGACGAACTGCACTACGTTAGATTAGGTTCACACTACGGCTGCTGCGCCTTCCACAATATATACTCAGAGTCATTTCTAGGGCGCAACCGAATCTCTTGTCCGGAATCAATGCGCTGGCCAAGGGCATGTCTCAACTTGTCCGGACTCGTCTTTGAACTTGTCTGGGGGGGCGCGACTGTTGGCGCCATCAATGCCAAGGGCGTTGTCCAATGAGGAAAGCGAATAATGCTATGATTCAAACGGAGGCTTAAAGGTATATAGCTTATATATATAAATAATATACAAGTTATATAAATAATAAAACGTATATTCTCAGTGTTAATCTGGCCCTTCAGAACAGCCGCCTCCTAATTAGTCCGCACCTAATTAGTAAATAAAGGGGCACAGATTAATATTAGTGTCCAGTCAACTTCTCCATACTTTGTTATGAGGAGTTGGAACAATCTACAAAGTCAGTGGGTCATGGTCGTCGTCAGGGGAGTCAGGGATCTCCGGCAGCTCTATCAACTTAGCTACAGGTCGGGTGTAAGTCCGCCCTTGGACGATGACTTCTGCCGCTCTGACCTTCCCATCGGAACCAGTAATCACTCTGCTCACACGGCCGGCCGGCCACGTAGCTCGGGGTAGTGACTGGTCTATTATCATGACGACTGTATCCACCTTCAGGTTGTCCCTGTCCTTTACCCACTTCTGACGGGCTTGAAGGGATGGTAGATAGTGTAGGAGGAAGCGGGTCCAAAACTGGTCGGCCAGTACTTGGCTGTGTCTCCACATTCTCCGGCCGTTCATCTCATCTTGTCTGTACACCGCCTGCGGAAGGGCAGGGTCCAGCCGCGCCATCAAGAGGTAGTTTGGGGTGACGGGGTCGATGTCTGCTACGTCACTTGAGACGTAACCGAGGGGCTTAGAGTTCAAGCCGCCCTCGATCTCCATGAGGACTGTCATCAGGACTTCCTCAACCACGGTCTGGGCCCCAAGTACGGTATACATAGCAGTCTTTATGGAACGGACCTCTCTCTCCCAGGTTCCCCCGAAATGAGGGGCATTCGGGGGGTTGAACTGGAATGTGATCTGAGCGGGAGCGAGGCGGGTCTTGAGTTCTTCACCCATAGCCAGGAAGCTCTCTCTCAGTTCTGTGTCTCCTCCTCTGAAGTTTGTCCCTTGGTCGGACAACAACACCGATGGGGTTCCTCTCCGGGCTTGGAATCTCCGGAAGGACATGAGGAATGAGTCTCTTTGGGCTCTCCTTAGCAGAAGAAGTTCGGCTTCTTTGTAGTTCGATGCGTCGAGGTCTGTGGTGGGGGGAGTCTCAGGGTGGTGCCATAAGAATGTCCTTTTCTGAGCACTCTCAAGAGTTAAACAGACGTCTAGGTTCGGGTCCGTTGGAGCCGGGGCGTGCGTCAGCCCGCAGAACATAGACTTCTTGATCTCTGACTCATCTTGACTCGCCTCCCGTGGTGTGGGGGTAGGCCACTTCTCCTCCGGGAGCTTGAGGAACTCAGGACCGTCACTGTAAGGGTTAGGACGTGTGAGGTCGTCTAAGGACATCCCCCGTGTGATGACATCCGCTGGGTTCTGCTTGGTGTCAACGTACCTCCAACATGCTGCTCATACCAGGTCTTGGATCTCGGTGACTCGGACTCCGACGAAAACCTTGTACCGACAGGAGTCGGACTGGATCCAGGTGAGCACAGTCATAGAGTCTGACCACAGGATGGTCTCACGCACCGGTATGGTGAGTTCACTTTGTATCATCGTTGTGAGTTGCGCGCCTACTAGAGCTGCGCAGAGCTCTAGTCGCAGGATCGACTGGTGCTTGCGGGGAGCTATCCTCGAGCGGGCCAGGACGAAGGCTACGTGTACTTCTCCTCCCTCTTCTCGGGCTCTCAGGTAGGCCACCGATCCGTACGCCACTTCGGAGGCGTCACCGAAGACGTGCAGGTCTATCTGACACGTCTCCAGCCGCACTGTAGGGGGGAAGTAACTCCGTTGGATGGTCACCTCTTGGAGTGAGTCGAGTTCTCCTTCCCATTCTCTCCAGGTGGAAGCCAGGTGCTCGGGTATGGGGTCGTCCCAGCCCTGCTCCTTGTCCCACAGCTCTCTCACCAGCATCTTCGCCCGAGTGGTGTAAGGTAGGATACACCCCATTGGGTCGTATTGGCTGGCGAGTGTTCGGTACACACTCCGCCGAGTGGTCGGTAGAGTCTTGGACCTTCCCTGATCCGTGGTCAGGGGTGTGTGTTTGTAATGGAGCGAGTCTGTTTTGAAACGCCAGACGAGGCCCAATGTCATTTCTTGCGCTTCACCTGGGGTGGTCGCCATCCAGGTCTCGCTGCTTGCTGCCTTTGTCTCTGGGGGGAGGCTGCGGAGGACTTGAGGGTCACTGCTGGCCCATTGCCTGAGGTCGAATCCACCTTTGGCCAGTGAGGCTCGTAGCTTTAGTAGGATGCTCTCGGCTTCTTCTGGCGTATATACGCTCTGTAGGCAGTTGTCCACGTAGAAACTCTTTTCCACGCTGTGTCTGACCTCCTCGTCGGCTCCGGGGTCTTCGGCCACGTGCTTCTGTAGCACGAAAGTTGCGCAGCACGGGCTGCAGGTGGTGCCGAATGGGAGTACCTCCCATTGGTAGATCGAGGGTTGTTCGTCGTCGAGCCTCTCTCTCCACAGGAACCTCAGCAGAGGCTTGTCTTCCTCCATCAGTCGCACTTGTAGGAACATTCCCTTGATGTCGCCGCTGATGGCCACTTTGTCCTGGTGGAAACGTAGCAGTACGCCGAGGAGGGAGGGGCCGAGTGTCGGGCCAGGCAGGAGCAAGTTATTCAGGTTCTGTAGTCCAATCTGATAACTGCAGTTGAATACGATGCGGTTCTTTCCGTTGCGGTGGACCTTGTGGTGGGGCACGTACCAGGACTCAGTCATCTGGTCTGCCTCGTGGTCGTCGATTTTCTTTATATGGCCAGCCGTGATCAGCTTTTCAATCTCGGCGCGATATATCGTTGCTTGAGGGGGGTCTTTGGCGAGACGCCGCTCGGTGTTCTGTAGATAGCGTTGTGTCACTTCCTTTGATGCATGCAGGGTGGGCATCCCTTCCCGCCTCTAGAGTGGAGTCACGTATCTTAGCACTCCTTCAACCTCGACCCTCTGCTCGAGAAGAGCTATGGCGTACTTGTCCTCCTTGGAGCGAACCAGTTTACGTTCGTTCTTGAATGGCAGCGAGGCTAATGTCCATAGTCTCTCAACGTGCTGCAAGAGGGTAGTGTCTTGGTCGCTCACCTTGGTGTAAAGGCAGCGTGTGGACGTTGGTCGGTTGGAAGGCCCGGAGAGAGGGCCTTGGAGCGTCCAGCCCAGTCGGGTCTTAACCGCGGCTGGGCAGCCTCTGGGTCCGATGTGGGCCGCGTCCGTTGGGATGATGAGGTCTGCGTGGTCGGAGCCTATGAGCAGGGTCGGTGTGGCGCCGTCGATGAGCGGTATGGGCAGTCGGCGTAGGTGTGCGTACTTCTCCCTCAGCTGTGGGATGGGGTAGTCATAGCGTGACAGACCTATGTCGTGGCTTGTGAACGCCTTGTTGATGCTGTACCGCTTCTCGGACTGCTCGATGGCTGCTATGGTGAACGAGACGTTTTCACCCTTTATTGTCTTTAAGTCTCGACGAATGGTACGGATTGTCATTGTTTCCTCTGGACCCCGCAAGCCCAACTGGGTCGCGGCGGAAGCGAGGAGGAGAGTCTTCTCCGACCCGTCGTCGAGGACGGCGTAGGTATCGAGTACCTTGTCCCCGTAGCTGAGGAGCACTCGCACCACCTTGAGGAGCACTCGGGAGCTCCCGCTCTTCGCAGGGTCTATGTAGAGTATTTCTGCTCTCGAGCTGCTTTGTGGGGCGGGTCTCCGTTTGTTGCTCTCGTGTAGGACTTCTAGGTGTGCGCCATCACACTTGCCGCACCTTTTCTTGAGGCGGCACTCAGCTGCCATGTGGCTGCGCGCGCAGCGGAAGCAGCGGCGGTTCGCTTTAATCCACTGACTCACGTCTTCGGCGGTCAATTTCTTAAATGCATCGCATTGTGACAGCCAGTGTTCGTTGTCGCAATATTGGCATGCGATCTTCCATTTTCCCTTAGCGGGGGGGGGGTTATGGCTCTTTTGTCGCGGCACCGACTCGGCCTGGTGCATCACGGTGACGGGCCTGCTGTTGTCTTTAAACCTTCTCGTCCATCTTTAGTGTTAGAGCCGCCCCACGCGAAGGTGTCGATCCGTAGGCTGCTGACCTCTCTGGCTAGGAAGTCAGCAAGGTCTAGGAGTGATTGTTCTGGGCCGTGGGGGTCACGGTGATCGCTTTGCCGCCGAAAACATTCTTGGCGGGATGGGGGGAGCTTCTCTAATATCCGCTCCACGTTGGAGTTGGCGTACAAGTCGTACATCCCCTTCTCTCTTTGTGACCCGAGCATCCCTACCAGGGATTGTACTTTAATGGATAGGTCATCCAGGGCTCGATTGTCTTTAGCTGGGGGGAGACGTTCAATCTCCCGTATCTCCTGAATGACATAGTCCCATTGTTACATTCAAGCCTACAATATGGCTCGTCAAGGCCTTGAATGCGACGTGGTGGACACAGGACACTGGACAAAAGTTTATCAAAAATAACTATTTATTTACAACTAACTAAATGGACAGGAATAGTGGGAGCTGGGTGTTCCAGACTCCAAAGTTAAATAACAAAACTATAGGCAAAAAGAAGAACAAGCCGAATGTACAACAAAACAATGAGAGCAGGTGAGACGCTGGAGAGCTGCGACATCTCCTGTGAAGTGGGGGAGACTTGACTGCTGCCTGCACTCTGCATTTGTAGGGCGTGGTGCCTCATCACCACACCTGTGATCAATTAAAAAACTGCCATTTTAAACACAAGCAAAAACAGGAAGAAACAGTGTGTCAATTAAACCACCAATTAGTGACAGCACACTTAACCACAATGTGAATATGCACCACAGACAGTAAGTATCCCTCCACCATGTGAAAGTAATACGTAACACCCCCACACCGAAGATTTATGTTCTTCTCCCAACTATAGCCCAAAGAAACCATCACCAAGAGAATGAACATAAATAAATAAGGGGATACTTACCAACCTTACCAAAAAAAAATGCAACCACACACTCAAACATGTGTAGTGCCCGTACTGTGTTGAGTGTGAGCCCCGGTCAAGAGTCACACTCAACTGTACACCAAAAAAACTGTGACCCACAAAGCGAGCCACTACCACAAAGTGATAACGGGTCGGCCCCTGTCGAACACGACCCCCAACTCTGTTGAATGCTCCCTATTGAGGAACACTCGACACCGTTGCTTAGCACAAACAACCCCGTCCCGATACCCGCTCAAGCAAGACCCCTCCAAAACGTATCCAGCTGGGCCTGGACGGAGCGGAGCTGGTGGAAACATCCGGGCAACTAAACCCCACTCAGCCCCTACCGAGGCGCAAGGCCTAGAAGCCAATCCACCCACCAACACAGCACCACCAAACAAAAAACTCACGACAACAGGTCCCTCCGCCGATACAGACCTGACAAACAGAGACAACAAACTGGAGTCAGCATGAGACAGCAGCTCACTGCGCTCAGGACAGAAAACAGGAAAACAAAATACAGGCTCCACATCAACAGGCCGCTCCACCGACACCGACCTGGCAAAAGGAGACAGCAAACTGGAATCACACACTTGAGAAAAAACAAACTCATCGCGCTCCGGACAACCAACAGGAAAATTATCAGCACACTCCCCTGGTACCAACACAGTGCCCATCTCCTCCCCACCTGGCACTGTCAGTACATGAGACTGTACTGAGGGCTGTACCCCCGATAGCTGTACAGGAGACTGTGAGTCACGAACATCCAGAGCAGGATGTACCGCCTCAGGCAAGCTGCAGTCAAAAGAAAGACTGCTAGGCCCACCACATGTCTAATCTAACAAAAACACTTACATCAGGTCCTAACACACTAATTACATTTCCCGGCCCCCTAACCTACCTATACTGAAAGCTAATGCACTGTAGACCTAGCTTTCTTCAACCACACCTGCTACCAGCCAAAGATCATATACCAATCACTTCTTTGACTGCCCCAGGAGTATGTGGTACACAGGAGGCTAACAACAGCCAGAAAACAATGAAATTACCTACCTGTGGTGTCCACTAAACTAAATATTTTAAAGCATACCAGTAGTCAAATCAAATTATAAATTAAGAGCATACTTACCTGTTTGTAGACCGGCTAGAGCCCCCATGTTACATTCAAGCCTACATGGCTCGTCAAGGCCTTGAATGCGACGTGGTGGACACAGGACACTGGACAAAAGTTTATCAAAAATAACTATTTATTTACAACTAACTAAATGGACAGGAATAGTGGGAGCTGGGTGTTCCAGACTCCAAAGTTAAATAACAAAACTATAGACAAAAAGAAGAACAAGCCGAATGTACAACAAAACAATGAGAGCAGGTGAGACGCTGGAGAGCTGCGACATCTCCTGTGAAGTGGGGGAGACTTGACTGCTGCCTGAACTCTGCATTTGTAGGGCGTGGTGCCTCATCACCACACCTGTGATCAATTAAAAAACGGCCATTTTAAACACAAGCAAAAACAGGAAGAAACAGTGTGTCAATTAAACCACCAATTAGTGACAGCACACTTAACCACAATGTGAATATGCACCACAGACAGTAGGTATCCCTCCACCATGTGAAAGTAATACGTAACACCCATGTACGTCCGTAACGCGCGTCGAGGGCCACCAGGGCATCAGAGTAGGGAGTCTTTCAGTTAGAGTATGCCAGCGCTATGTTGTGCGCTCTGGGTACTTTGAGGTGCTTAAGGAGGATGGCATATTTGTAGGACTCGTCCTGTACTCGGGACATAATGGTATCTAAACACATGCGCAGTTTGGTATACTGCGCTCTGTCTTCACGCGTAAAGTCTGGGAATGTGGGTGTCCAAATGTAAGATGCCATGGATGGCTGTGACACTGATGCGCGTAGGGGGAGAGGCCTCCTTGGCGAGTCTCCCCGTACGTGGGGTTGTGGGTTCGTGCTGGGTGGGAACCAGAGGCCGGGCCCCCAGGTACTGCTCCTCTGTGCTGTCTGTTGCTTAAACTCACCCCTGGGACGGGTTGGGGGTTCGTAACGCAGCGTGTCGGGGCTGAGATCGGGGCTGTACTGTTCCTCCTGGTCCGAGTTGGGTTTGTGCGTGTGGGCTTTATGTCCTCCCTCGTCCTCCGCTAGGCTTTGTAGTCGCTTGGTTAGTTTCTCTGCGACGTAAGCAGGTTCTTCCCGTTGGCTGGGTCCCGTGTAGATTGGTCGGGGAGGGGAAGGTGCCCTCGACCCTTGTCGTGATGATCTCCGGGAGCTCCGGGTGGAGGAGTGGGGAGTCGCCCTCTGGAGCGCTTGCTCCATCATTTGCGCCTGCAGACGGTCTCGTTCCGCCTCGCGCTGTGCATTGGCGCGGTCTCGCTCCATGGTTTCTTCAGCCTGGAGGCGCCTCTCTTCCAGTCTGGTATGTTCGCGCTCACTCTCTCGTTGCGCTTGGAGGCTTTCTCTTTCCGTTGAAGAATGTTCGCGCTCACTGTGTTGTTGCGCTTGGAGACGTTCTCTTTCCAGTCTAGAATGTTCGCGCTCACTCTGTTGTTGCGCTTGGAGACGTTCTCTTTCCAGTCTAGAATGTTCGCGCTCACTCTGTTGTTGCGCTTGGAGACGTTCTCTTTCCGTTGAAGCGGTCAGCGTGGCGATCAAGACTTGCGCTAGCCTCTGGTCGGCCTCGCTTGGGGATGACGCTGATGATCTGGAGTTGACAGGGCTTGGCGTTGACCTGTTCTCTTTACGCGCTCCGAGGTCCATCTCGGGGGCGCTGTATCTTATCTTCTCCCGCGCTCCGAGGTCCATCTCGGAGGCGCGGTACTCTTTTCTTTGGTGCGCGCCGAGGTCCATCTCGGGGGCGCGTTCTTTATCCTCTTGCGCTCCGAGGTCCATCTCGGGGGCGCGTTCTGTACCTTCTTGCGCTCCGAGGTCCATCTCGGAGGCGCGGTCTTTATCTTCTGGCGCTCCGAGGTCCATCTCGGTGGCGCGGTGGTCGTTGGGCATAGTCAAGTCATGTCCCGCTTGTTCCCCCCCGTGAGCTAAGTCAGTTTCGCTTAAACCAGCTTGGGTCTCTACTAGAGGGGCTGACAGGTCGATAAGGTTGGGCATACTTAAGCTATTAATTTTATCCGTGCTTAACGTCTTTTTAGATAAGCTAGGAGGTAGATCTACAGCGTAGTTCTCCAAGTGTGGAGGGGGCTGACGCTGGCGACTAGGGCGCTCTAGTTTGGGAGAGCCGTTTGGAGAGTGTCCGCCGCTGGCCATATTATTATTAATATGATTATTATTACTGATACCCTCCGGCTCGAAGGACCAATTGTAACTGAGGGGTTACAAAACCCTGACTGTATTAAAGATTGTGATAGATTAAACCACTACTAAATATTATTATTACTTGCCAGACAGTACAGTTAAATATGGCAGACACTCAATAGACGGCACGGTGACAAAGAGATAACGTTTACAGTATTTTATTAGCAATGTCAAATATACAACTGAGAATTAGTACGTTGCTCTTTTATGGCGAATGATAGTAGAATGTCAGAGTATCAAAGTCAGTGGGAATGAATAATTCCTAGGCTAATAATACTAGACCGGAACGCTGCATCGAGTGAGATGGCGATATAGGGGCAAACAAGGGTATAGCTGGAGACTGGTGATTTCCCCCACGGAGTGGTAAGCTCCAGAGGAATTGAAGAATAGGCGGATACTCCTGCCTTACGTTAAGTCCACACACACTTGCTAAGGTTCACACTAGTTACTGGGTTCACTTCGCACTTCACTTCACTTCACGAAATCGGACGAAATGCACTACGTTAGATTAGGTTCACACTACGGCTGCTGCGCCTTCCACAATATATACTCAGAGTCATTTCTAGGGCGCAACCGAATCTCTTGTCCGGAATCAATGCGCTGGCCAAGGGCATGTCTCAACTTGTCCGGACTCGTCTTTGAACTTGTCTGGGGGGCGTGACTGTTGGCGCCGTCAATGCCAAGGGCGTTGTCCAATGAGGAAAGCGAATAATGCTATGATTCAAACGGAGGCTTAAAGGTATATAGCTTATATATATAAATAATATACAAGTTATATAAATAATAAAACGTATATTCTCAGTGTTAATCTGGCCCTTCAGAACAAAAACAGAAAGAAGCATTTCAAACTTGAACTATGTGACATGGCTTGACTCAATCAGTCCAATCTCTATTTCTCCTTCTTCCACCAGTCACTCAGGCAGACCAGCTTGTTTTATGTAGCGATGTCTACTTATAGTGCCTATAATATTTTTCCCGTTGGGTGCCAATGCAAATCAACTGCTCCAGTGGAGTTGCTCAGTGGCCGATGGTGTCAACTGTGGTTGTACTGGGCAGCTCCCAGGTGTGAATGGAACTGTGTGAATGTGAAGCAGGGCGTTCCTGAAAAAGAGCATCTGTGCTCAGCGAACCTACCCTGGGTAAATAAAGTAAAAAAAAAACAGGAGGTTAAGAGATGACACAACATCACACAAACAAAACAACACATTAAATATACTAACCTGATGTTACATGGTGTTAAAATATATGGCAATAATGATAATGAACAACCCACGTACGTGACACCTCCCCCCATAGAAGCGAACCCACCGGGTGAGCAAAACATTATTACCTATACAACCAACATCAGAGTTGTACCCCCATACCTACCCTCTGGACAAGGCATCGGCCACAACATTGTCCACCCCCTTTTTGTGACGGATGACAATGTTGTAGCCCTGCACCAGCAAGGCCCAACGCATCAACCTCTGGTTGTGGTTGTACATGTGAGCCAAGAACACCAGGGGATTGTGGTCCGTGTAGACCAACACCGGAATAGAGCTGGACCCCACGTACACCTCAAAGTGCTGGAGGGCGAGGAGCATCGCCAGCATCTCCTTCTCGATGGTTGAATAGTTCAGCTGATGTTGTTTGAACTTCACAGAGAAGTAGCAAACCGGGTGATGCACCTCGCTCTCTCCCGCCTGCAACAGCACAGCTCCAGCCCCAGCAGCACCTGCGTCGACCTCCAGCTGAAAAGGCAACGCAAAGTCAGGGGCTGCCAGAACAGGTGCACTGCATAAGAGAGATTTAGCAGCCTCGAAGGCGCACTGACACTCCGTGGACCACACAAAGGGTACAACAGGGCTACATAAAGAAGTGAGGGGAGCCACCACCACAGAAAAATTCCTACAAAAGCACCGATAATACCCAGCCATCCCCAGGAAGCGCCGTAGCTCGCGCCTCGTGGAAGGGGCTGGATACGCAAGGATCGCTGTTACCTTAGCGTCCACCGGGCGGACCTGCCCGTGACCCACCTGCTTCCCCAAGTACGTCACCGTGGCTTTCCCAAATTCACACTTAGCGAGGTTTAGGGTCAACAACGCAGTAGCGGCTGGCCACTAGGGGCGCTCGGGCGCCGCCCCCCCTGGTTAACCCTGGTTAAAAGAGAGCAGAACAAGAAATATTTTTTTTTGTTTTTTGTTTTATAGCCATATCTTATTATAGTCATCATTTTATGTATGTTTGTGTTTCCAATGCACAATATAACGTTAATATATCAAATATAAATAATCGTTTTCCTGAACAGGCAGTGACTCACTGTCTGATAGAGAATATGTTCCGTTACCGTAGCCGCATTTCTCCTAGCCGTATTTCTCTTGGGCTAGACGCAATAACGCCGTGCACTGTTTCATTGCTGTATCCGTCGCAGCCAATCAGTGCGTAACGCGCTGTGCGTTGAAATATGATGTATTATGATGGAAGCCGGGCGCGATTTGAAGCACGCGCATACATGTATCTCTCCTCTTTCATGACTCGGAGCTGGGGACGAGACGGGCGGTCTTTTGTCACATAACACACGCCCAACACTCCACACACACGCACACACACACACACGCGCACACACACACACACACACACACACACACACACACACACACACACACACACACACACACACACACACACACACACACACACACACACACACACACACACACACACACACACACACACACACAGTCTAGGTGATAAGTGCCGGCCGGCACTTATCACCTAGACTTTGCATAATAATAGGATGCGCGCAATTCTGCCTCAGTGACGAAGCCCAAACGTCGTTTGACTGCGTATGCCCAGCACTGCACCCCTGGTTATGAGTCAGAATTCGCTTGGCCAGCTTGGTCAGATGATTGCGACCACCCAAGTGTAGTTCATACCGGCCGCCACTGCAATGACGCCTCCGCTAACCATGCAAAAACCACCCGTAAATTAGCAATGTGCTCCGCCCAAGTATCGGAGTACACCACCACATCGTCCAAATATACATTACACCTAGGCACACCCCCCAACACCATGTGCATCAAACGTCGGAACGTGGCCGGTGCGTTCCTCATCCCGAAGGCCATGACGGTGTACTGCAAAAAATGGTCGGGTGTAACGAACGCCGAAATATCCGAGGCTCGCTCTGTCAGGGGGACTTGCCAGTACCCCTTTAAGAGATCGAGCTTTGTGATAAACACAGCGGGACCAATACTGTCTATGCAGTCATCCATCCTGGGTAACAGGAATGAGTCAGGCACCATCACCGCGTTCACCTTCCTGTAATCAGTACAGAACCGGGGAGACCCATCAGCCTTAGGAGCTAAAAGGCAAGGAGAGCTCCAGGGACTACGGCTAGCTTTAGCCATTCCATTATCAACCAGATACTCAGCCTCCTTCCTCATCACCTCCCTCTTCGCCACCGGACACCGATATGCGTGTTGTTTAATGGGGGCCGCACTCCCCACATCAATATCATGCTCCAGGACGGTCGTTCTGGAAGGCACATTAGACAACAACACAGGATAGGACAACAACAGTTGTCGTACATCATCACTCTGTGACTCTGGCAGGTACAACAGATGAGCAGTGACGTCACTCATGAACTCAGAGTTAGTCAAACGCCCCGTCTGCTGACCCTCGGACAACACCTTCAAATCATCGTCCGGCAGGGGATTCACACATGTTAACAAAACAGCTGGAACAGCTCCTGGGCTGCCAGACTGCACCTCCTGTATACTCCCACCAGCCCGGGTGAGATACTTTTTCAACATGTTAATATGACACAACCGTGTCTTCCTGCGCCTCTCGGGCGTACATATAACATAATTGGTGTCTGACACTTTCCTCTCCACTTTATAGGGCCCTGCAAACCGGGCAGAGAGAGCTGACCCAGGCATGGGCAGCAAAACCAGCACTTCATCGCCAGCCTCGAACTGCCGCCCCACCGCCTTCTTGTCAAACCTCACCTTCATTTCCCCCTGGGCAGAGGCGAGGGCTTCCCTAGCCAACGAGGACACACAGTGGAGACGCTCCTTACACCGGGAGACAAAATCAAACACAGTCGATTTAGGAGAAGAACCAGACAACATCTTCTCTTTGAGCAGTTTTAATGGACTACGCACACCGTGACCAAACACTAGCTCTGCAGGGCTAAACCCAAGTGACTCCTGTTTAGCATCCCTAATAGCAAACAGTACAAATGGCACACCCTCATCCCAACCACAACCCGTATCAACACAGTACTTTTTTAGCATCGCCTTCAGCGTCTGGTGCCAGCGCTCTAGCGCCCCCTGTGATTCAAGATGGTATGCGCTAGACACCGTGTGACTGATACCCAAAACCTGCAAGGATTGATTAAAGGTCTTAGACATGAAATTCGAGCCATGATCACTTTGTACGGTTTTTCGTAGACCGAAAGTTGCGAAAAACTTGTTTAATGCCTTGGTAATGGCTGGGGCAGTAATTTTCCTCAGAGGTATTGCCTCTGGGAAACGGGTGGCAAGACACATAATAGTTAACATGTATTGGTTTCCTGCCTTTGTCTTAGGCAGGGGGCCAACACAGTCAATGATCACATGTTCAAAAGGTTCCCCTATTGCTGGAATCGGGTGCAGGGGGAGGATATGTTCATGTGCTAACATCAAAACATTCATGTGTCTACACTCTACTGGTAATACAACTTGGTGCACTCTTGTCACACCTGGCCTAGCTACCCAAGTGCGCATCAACACCCCTTCTTCCATCAAGAAGGCGTGTTTCCTACTATTAGTAGTGCTGGCTACTGCCGCAAAACAACTTGATAGGGAGAAATCATTTTTCTGAGCGTCGATCAACGCTTGGGATTTACCAGTTTTCCCTGAACGCTACTCACACCCTTTTTCACCTCGCCACTAGATGGCCACCTGTCCTCAGCGAGAGCCTCGCCACAGATGGAGTCACTCAGCGTCACCGCCTGCTCTCGTTTTCTCTCCTGAGCCCTGGTCACAGCACAGACAGGAAAAACATTTGGGTGACTTTTAATCAACGCATCGCACAAAGACTCAGACACTGGGGCGTCCACCACCTCCAGAACAGGGATCACCTTTCCCCCAGCTATATCGTTCCCCATGATAAAATCAATTCCGGCTACCGGAAAAGATGAGCGAACCGCTACAGAAAAGCAACCTGTGACTAGGTCTGATCTCACATGTATCCTATGTAAAGGAGCGGATGTAAAACCCATCTCGATCCCCCTCACAATAGCACTCGACTTACAAGACGACTCCTTATTTAACGGCAACACATCCGCCAGAATAAAGGACTGTGAACCACCCGTATCACGAAGGATTCTCACTGACAGTGACACAAAACCAGAAAAAATAAAAGGTGCAAAACAACTGTCTGGTTTCTCCTGCTCTGGGCGTGAGACAGTGCCAATCAACCCCACCCCCTTTGGTTTTTGAGCTGGCCTTTTAGTATCTTGCCGATCGCGCAATGCATAACAGTCCGCCACAAAATGACCTGGCTTCTTACAATAATTACATTGTCTCTTGTCAGACGGAGGCGAGCGTGGCCGGTACGCTCGCTCGCCATTTCCCCGAAATGGTAACTCCCGAGAGGGAAACGAACCGCCTCTAACATACACAGTATCATTACGCACAGAAACATGTTTGTGCGTTAACGCAAATTCATCCGCCAAAACAGCAGTGTCTTGGAGAGTAGACACTTTCTGTTCATTCAGATACACCACGGTTCGTTCAGGCATACATGTTTTAAATTGTTCCATGAGCACCAACTCGCTCAAGGATGTAAGATCCTGCACTTTACTCGCCGCGCACCATCGTTCAAAACGATTCCTCAGTTCACGGGAGAAATCTGTATTGGTCTGAGAAGGGGACTTTCTGAGCGAGCGAAAAACGCTGCCTATATGCTTCAGGAACCAACTCATACACACGTAAAACAGCACCTTTCACTCGCTCATAAATCAAACTATCATCCATGGATAAGGAGGCACACACATCCTGTGCTTTCCCAGTGAGTTTGCACTGCAACAAAATCGCCCACATCTCCACCGGCCAATGCAGAGCATTTGCTATCCGCTCAAAGGCAGAAAAATAAGCCTCTACCTCTGACTCTCGGAACATGAGCACTAGAGAAACGTGCTGGCTGATATTGAAGTGAGCCGGGGTGACCCCAGCGGAAGAGGGGGTAGCGGTTCCGCCCTCTAACTCTAGCCTCCTCATGGCTAGTTGGAGCTCCCTGTCTTTTTCCTCCTTCCTATCTAGCCTGGCCCTCACCTCCATCTCCATTCTTTCCAGACTGACTCTCTCCTCCTTTTCCTTTCTCTCCAGCCTGTATCTCTCCTCCCGTCTCTCCTCCCTGTCCCTTTTCTCCTTGTCTCTCTCCTCCTTGCGCAAAACCGCTCTCTCCTCCATCTGGAGACGGGCAAAACGCAGCTCAGAGCGCTTATGGCCAGAAGAAGTGGAATCCTTATCTGAATCGCCAGAGCCCTCACCCCCAGCCTTGGCAGTACTACCATTTGTCTTAATAGCACCACCCTCCGGGTTAAGATCACCTGAGGGAGATTTACCACTAGTGATTTTAATCTCCTGGTCCACTAACAGTGAGTCACTATGACGTACTACTCCCCGAGCCGTGGGCACACTGAACACCTGTTGCTCCATTAACCCAACTAGTACAGCCGCTTTCAAATCAGCCTTGGGCTGGGAACCTTGCACAGAAATACTGTAATGTTTAGCAATAAGGCATAATTCCAACTTAGTGCAACCTTCCATATGATCCTCTGACGGATCCGCTACAAAGACATCCAAATCAAACGCAGACATAGCCATACTATGTCTCTATGCGTGACTGATGATACACAAAAAATAATGTTCTCACTTACTCAACCATAACCGTGCGCAGCACTGTATTAATATTATTATTATTATTATCAATAATAATAGACACATTCCGCATTTATATCTCTTAACCAAAACAATCTAAATGACCACATCTAGTACTGATGAAAATAATAACAAATTGTTCCTAACCACTCAATTAGGATCACCTGGGTAACTCTAGCCTATCCCCAACTAAACTACTCCCCTAGCGGGATGAGGGCTACACATATCTTCAGTCGCTTTCATTGCGCGCTCCACCGGAATTACGACTCGATGCCCCCCTCCCCCTAACCAAGCAGGCGATCCCCCTTTTACCTATGTCGCAGAAAAAGAGATTCGGTTAAGAGCATAACATACACGAACGGTTTATATTATTCAAATGCGCGACACGGCATGGATACATAAATACTCAATTTACCAATAAACGAAAATGCCACCTACCTGACACCATTAGCCCCCATGTCAAACATACATGGAAGACCGGAGTAGAGCCCCCATGTCACATACCAAAGTCTAATGACTATATAGAATATAAGCTGGAGCGGGCTGTATGTGAAAACCAGCTCCTCCAGTAGTGCATTAAGCATAGTCCCGGGCAGGTAAGAAACGTACACAAGGCACTTTTCCAAAATAGTAAATTATATTTATTGTATAGGGTAGGAATTCAAACCTCCACTGATTTATTATTCTAAGGAGGGGAAGTAATCCCACAAACATAAAAACAAATAGGGAAAAAGGTAATTGGAGAACAGACAAGGTAAGGTATAGAAGAATACTAATAATATATATATAATACAATATGAGATAATATATAGTATATTACTTAGCACCAGAGCAATACAAATATATATATATATATATAGATACTTACTTCCAAGCAGGAAGGCATATGGCTCTAAGGCCCACAACAACAATATATATATATATATCCTGCTACTGGTAAGTCCACACACAGTGGCAAACAAAGCACAGAGTATCCACACACAGTGGTCAATCAATGGCAACCGCCCAATATTCTGATCACTGGTAACTGAGAGAGAATGAGGCGCCAGGATGTGTGTCATCTCCCACTCTATATCCACTCATCTCAACTGACTGTCTGAAGGTGCACCAACCAGGTGCAACCAATCCAATCAAGGAGATGAGTGGCATCTGCGAAACATAAACAGGAGGTTAGGAGATGACACAACATCACACAAACAAAACAACACATTAAATATACTAACCTGATGTTACATGGTGTTAAAATATATGGCAATAATGATAATGAACAACCCACGTACGTGACATGGGGTCTGGTTAGACTGTTCATTGATGTGTTTTGTGTCCCGACGCATGCATAGTGCTATCTCGGGGTGTTTCTGATAAGAATCATGCAGGTGGCTAGTACGCCTTCGTTGCTTGTTATTAAAACAGCGCTTTTATAAAGCAACTGGGATGGGTTTTTTTTCCTCTTCCGAGAGCCTGTTACTGGGTCTCGACGGATTCTCGTTCATATCTGGGGGATGTTAACAGAATAGATCAGAACATAGGTAGAGGGGTCTCACGCCCATGGGGTGGGCCACCGAGCACGGTTCAAACCGGCCCGTCTGGGTGGCGCCCTCTTTTCATGTTTTAGATCAACACGCATATTTGCCCCTTCTCCTGGAGTAGGCATGTCGGCGTGGTTAGGGCACGGGACTGGTTCTGGTCACGCTGGTCCAGGTCAGTTAACCCGTTGTCCGCCGGGGATGCAGATCTGCTGTGCTGGTACCCTGAGGGACTTGGGCTTTTTTCAGGGGGAAAGATGCCGGGTCGGCCCGGGTGTCACAGGGTTAGGCGTTTTGGAGACCCTTTGTTGGGTACTCCTGGCACTATCATAAGGGGCTGGTTCTCCTTTCTTTCGCTCCTCTCTCACACATGGCGAAGAGAGGCTGTTGGGGTGGTCTTCTGGACCTCCTCTGGTAACCCTGTGTGCTTCCCGAGCCGCCGGGCCCAGTCCGAAGTAAAGTTTCGTTGATACCGTAGGCCTGGGATAACCCTTTTTTGGAAACTGAAACACTTGTACTGCGGTATAGCTGGTGTATACCCGCAGGTGTGTTTTGGGTTTTTTTCTTGAGGGGTTATAGGAACAACCTCTGTACCAAGAGGGTAGTTGATTCCCTGGTATGTTGGAGCAGTGTCAACTCCCGGGTTGCCCGGTTGAGTGTGCCCCTGCACGTTCATGACATCTGCCAATCATGTCGGCCTTCTCTGCCTCGACCCCTCTGGGTGGTTTTTTTTTAATGGAGGCTTTGTCATGGTGATCAACAACGCCAGCATACGCCCCTTCCGACGGGGGGGGGCTGTTCTCAGCTGACTCCTTTGGCGCCTGTCTCGTCCGCAGTGCTCCAGGCTCAGGTTACAGCCTGCTGCCTGGTTTCCCCGGTGCGCTGCCTGCTTCCGTTGGTTAACCTTTTTGAGTGCTTACGGCCATGCTGACTGCCTGTTCTGCAGGGTCAGTGTGCCAGGCGGTGTGCTATTGGGGGGAAAGGGCCCGCTCTTGGAGGGGCCTTATCCGAATACGCTGGCGATGTGGGGGGCGGTGTCACTGAGTGACCGCCTGGTGGGGTCTTGATGCCTGGCGTCATTGACCTCTCCGGGCCCCCTTTTTTCCAGGGGATCCAGTCCCTTCAGTGGGTCTGGGTCTTCCTTCGCGCTCTGCTGCTACAGCCTTGCCACGGGTTGGGTTTGCTCTTGACCCCGTGATTTTGGGGGCAGTAACGAGGTTGTTCCTTCCGTTCGTTCCCTGGTGGCATGCGGGTTGTGCGTGTGTGTAGTCGTGGGGTCAAGCCACGGTCTGCTCACCCTGTGCGTTGAGTTGCTTGAGTTCCTCTTTGCACGGTCGGATCCGTCTCCCTCCCGTAAGCCTCCAATAGGGGGGGTATCCTCCATTAGGGAGGGTCAGGGGGCTCGGTCCTCCCCGGTCTGATGGTTGTGGGGGGCCTCAGCGGGGTACATTTGTCGGGCTATGGCTCCCGCTCAGCCTCCCTTGAGCAAGATGATGCTGAGCGAAAGCCATAATGAAATAGAACGTAAGGTTATGTATATAACCAAGTTCTATGAATTATGGCGACGCTC
This sequence comes from Notolepis coatsorum, assembly GCF_963971535.1. NCBI lineage: Eukaryota > Metazoa > Chordata > Actinopteri > Aulopiformes > Paralepididae > Notolepis > Notolepis coatsorum. The sequence continues at coordinate 192,487,365 of NC_140167.1, read as the reverse complement.
AGCATCAGACGCCGCTGCGGCCCTTGATCTCGCCTTGTGGTGAAAGTTTTGGAAGGAGGCGAGTAGGTGACCACACACCTGCTTATGAAGGTAAGCGGATGGGGGTGTGGCCAGACGAATGTTGGGATGTAAAGGTACATGGTGGAATTTTTTATTCAGTGCACGTGCATGAAGTGAAGTACAGTGCAAGATGATGCTGAGCGTCGCCATAATTCATAGAACTTGGTTATATACATAACCTTACGTTAACCCTTTCACTACCACACTACAGAGGGTTATCCCTTTCACTACCGCACTACAAAGGGTTAACCCTTTCCCTATTGTACCACACTACAGAAGGTTAACCTTTCACTACCACACTACAGAAGGTACACACTACAGAACCTTCTGTAGTGTGGTAGTGAAAGGTTAACCTTCTGTAGTGTGGTACTGAAAGGTTAACCTTCTGTAGAGTGGTAGTGAACAGGTTAACCTTGGGGTTTATCCCCTTAGTTATAATCACGCTCCCTCTGACATGCAGGAAGCTCTCCAGGGGCAGACACCTGTGTAGCAAGTCTGAGATAATTTCCTGAGAGCTCTTGATCATCATCATCAGGAATGTCCTCCCTCTTCCTCCTCCAAGATATTGCCTTGTCGACAGACAGGGCTTGGGGAGGACGCAGCATGCTGATCACTTCGGGGGGCAAATAGAGGCCGAAGCTCCAAAGCCCTCAGGAAGATGAATCTCCAAAGCCCTCAGGAAGGTAGCTCGCAAGCGGGTCCTTAGCATGCCGAAGGTGCGTGGTGCTCGTAGAAGCGTGCTTCAACTTGGCCCGATGCTTAAAATACAGGTAGCATAAAAGCCATGCAGTGTTTTAAATGCGAAATAACAAAAAAACGTAATCAAACACTTCACTTGTGTGTTTTCTTAACCGGCTACAGGCTGGCAGGTATGGCGTCATGAGGGTGACAGGACGCTGCAGGCATGGGTGTCTCCCGTCTCCAAGAAGAAAGAAGCCAGCCGGTGGATGGAGGGACTCCTCATACATTGGAGATCTCCAGAGGACAAGGACGTCGTGGACCAGAGATTTCCCTTTGCTGTCAGACACACCCCGGGGTACCACTGAGGGAAAGAGCTGGTGGTTAATGTAGCACTTACTTCGTGGTTCAGCAGGAGAGAACGCCTCATAGCCAGCCAGGTGGGGAAAGCCTGCCCCCACATCCTCCGTCTCTTCTGGGCTTGGGGGAAATGAATAACCTTGTGAAGGATGGCCCTCATCTCTTCCACTAAACTGTGGAGTATTCTGCCAGCTGTGGCTCTCAATGTGGCAAAGCCGAACTTCTGCTGTAGCCGGTGCCACACCGGTAGAGACACAGCCGCCTCAATCTCATGGCTACGTCCGTGTGGCTTTTGCAGAGGCAACATCTGGACCAGCCTAAAGGCTGGTTTCAGGTCAGCCTCAGAGCGAAGAGCATGCAGTAGGATAGGCATGTTGCTGTTTATGTGTGCATACCTCTGAGAAGGAGTTTGATCCTGTGTTTGAAAAATAAATATCTAAAGCGGCTGGGTGGCGCAGCGGACATTGCGCTCGTCACCAACGCAAAAGACACCGGTCTCGAATCCGGCTGTCAGCGTTGCCTCCGGCTTGGGCCGGCCGTCATACTGACTCAATTGGCAGAGTCAGCGGGAGGGGAGTCAATGGGTGGTAGTCTGGTCGTTGTAAACAGCGACTCCTACAGGTCGGTCAGGGTGCCTGCACAGCAAAGACAGGAAATGGCGGGGGCAGTGAGCCTCCTACACGTTACACCTCGCCAATGAGAGTCCGCGCTGGCAGGTGAAAAGAAGTGACTGGCTGCCTCCACATGTATCGGAGGGGACATGTGATGGGCTTCTATCCTCCCTACGACCGGCCAGTGGGGGGCACATGCAAGCAACGATCAGGACAGGGGAGGGAGAGTTGGCACGAGAGGAAATTGGGATGGGAGAAAAATCACAGAAAAAGGAGGAGAAAAAGTAAGTCAAAAATATATATATATATATTTCATATTTACTCTACTTATCATTATGAATTAACATTCCAATTAGAGATGTCCGATATTATCAGCCGATATTGGCATTAAAATGTAATATCGGAAATTATCGGTATTGTTTATTATTATTATTTTTTTTACCTTTACCAGTTCAGACCTATGTTAGTCTATTTCATTAGCACAAAAAGTGATCTTTCTTTATTATATCATAAACTTCAGAATGTTATCTTTCAAAAGAGACCATGGCTCATGCATGTGCTATAAGTATAACGTATAGTATTTTGGTTTGCAAAAAAAGTATGCAGCCACTTTTGGGGGCGCAGGTTAACAGAGGTTAACCAGGCAAGCTAGTAAGAACACATTCTTATATACAAAAGCAGCCTGACCAAAAAGCTAAATCCTTTTGAGGGAAGGGGGGGTGGGAGGCTGCAACAAAAAAAGATATATGCAATGTTACAGTAGTTACCTGAAATTATGTCATTTTGGGGGGGGGGGGCTGCATGTTTCAAGTTTCAAGTTCAAGTTTCTTTAATAGTTGTCATATAGAAGTAGAGAATACTTTTATACAAAATGCTTCTTACTGTTACGCTCCAGAGACTGTGCTAGACAAGATAAGTATCAAATAACATAGTATAGCATGTAAATTAGAAGTAGAAAATGAGGTCACAGTGTTCAGTATAGACATATGTACAATGTTCGATGCAGAATAGACGTAACTGAGTTACCATATAATATACAATACTATGCAGTGTACTAATATACAATACTATATAGTGCAAAGCAGAAATGGGATGAGGTACAATTTAGGTACAATTTACAGTAAGGTGTACGAGTTGTAGTGCAAATCCTTTATCAATCAATATAAAGTGTGGGGAGTGGGTGCTACAGTGTGTTTGTTTAAAGTGAGTGTGTGCGTGTGGATGTGTGTGCTATGTGCGTTTGATGGTTGTTGTGTAGTGTTCATTGTTCGTTGAGCAGCCTGATGGCCTGGGGATAGAAGCTTCTTCTGAGTCTTTCTGTGCTCGCCTTGAGACTCCTGTATCGCTTGCCTGACCGCAGCAGTTCAAAGAGGCAGTTGTTCGGGTGACTGGAGTCCTTAATGATTCTCTTAGCCTTGCCCCTGCACCGCTTGTTGTAAATGTTCTGGAGGGTGGGGAGCCCCCCTCCAATTGTGCGTTCGGCTGAACGTGTCACTCTTTGTAGTCTGCTTCGGTCTTGTGCAGTGCTATTCCCAAACCAGGAGGTGATGTTGCCAGTCAGGATGCTCTCTATTGTACATGAGTAGAAGTTCTTAAGGATCTTCTGACTGACTTGGAACTTCCTTAGGCGCCTGAGGAAGTAGAGGCGTTGTCGTGCCTTCTTGACAACACTGTCAATGTGTGTGGTCCATGTCAAGTCCTCGGATATGTAGGCTCCGAGGTACTTAAAGCTGTTCACTCTCTCAACCGGTGCCCCGTCGATGCTGAGGGGGCTGTAGTCCTTGACCCCCGACCTCCTGAAGTCCACAATCATCTCCTTTGTTTTGCTGACGTTCAGGGAGAGGCTGTTTTCCTAGCACCATCCGGCCAGGACCTTGACCTCTTCCAGGTAGGCCCTCTCGTCGTTTGCAGAGATCAGGCCCACCACCACTGTGTCGTCAGCAAATTTGATGATTGTGTTGCTACTCCGCTGAGCCACACAGTCGTGTGTGTACAGGGAGTAGAGGAGGGGACTCAGAACACAGCCCTGGGGGGCCCCTATGTTGAGGGTGATGGATGCTCTCACCACCTGGGGTCTGCCCGTCAGGAAGTCCAAGACCCACTGGCAGAGGTCATAGTTCAAGCCCAGGTCCCTGAGCTTGGCTATGAGTTTGGAGGGGACTATGGTATTGAATGCCGAGCTGTAGTCGATGAATAGCATTCTCACATAGTTCCCCTTCCTCTTGTCCAGGTGTGATGCTGCTGTGTGCAGCACATGGGCTATGGCGTCCTCCGTGGACCTGTTGGGGCGGTATGCAAATTGCAGGGGGTCCATGTTGATGGGGAGGGAGGAGCAGATGTAGCCCTTTACTAGCTTCTCAAAGCACTTCATGGCTATGGAGGTGAGAGCTACAGGGCGGTAGTCGTTGAGGCAAGCAGGCTTGGATTTTTTGGGTACAGGGATAATAGTGGACTTCTTCAGGCAGGTGGGGATGACAGCCTGTTCTAAGGACAGGTTAAATATGTCAGTGAATACTGGGGCCAGTTGGTCGGCACAGACTTTTAGGACGCGGCCGGGGATGCCGTCCGGTCCTGCTGCCTTCCTGATATTCACTTTTTTAAAGGTCCTCCTCACCTCATGTTCTGTTACCCTGAACACTGAGTCTCCATCAGCAGCAGACCCCACCCCCCCCCCCCCCCCCATTGCCGTGGCTTGTGGGCTGGTGTTGTTATTACCAGCATCAAACCTCGCATAGAAGGTATGTATCGGTATCGGTTGATATCGGTATAGAAAATTAAGAGTTGGACAATATCGCTATATCGGATATCGGTAAAAAAGCCAATATCGAACATCCCTAATTCCAATAGTATTAATCTATGGCACGGTGGTGTGGTGGTTAATAAATAACACTGTCGCCTCACAGCTAGAAGGTCCAGGGTTCGATTCCCGCTTGGGGACCAGGTTTCTGCGTTGCCAGGTACCCAGGTGGGGTATCTCCCAGGCCTTTCTGTGTGGAGTTTGCATGTTCTCCCCGTGCTCGCAAGGGTCCCCCCCCCCGATAAGAGAAACCCAATGGAAAAACATGCACAACAGATCGCTAATGCTGTCGCGTCCCTGACGAAGACGGACAGGGGCACTTGGATTGGTCCCCGGGGCACGCCCTCTCGCCGACGCCCCTATCTGCTCCCGGCTGCCCTTGGGGGGAAGGACGACGGGATGGGTCAAGTGCAGAGATTCAATCACATCGTCAACCCAACTAACTGCATGTGTGTGTGTTCCTGTGTGTGTGCCGCCCCCATCACATGTGTGTCTGCCTGCATGCCAAATAAAGACTTCTCCAAAGTCCAGTTATTATTATTATTACTTTATTATTAGTTATTAACCGTTTACTGTTTCACATGTTTGTTGGATGGATATTTCACCTAGATGTATTTCATATTATGTAGTGTAAATATTAATAAAATGTATTAATAGTTACTGTTCTTTTCTCATTACACATGAATTATAATTTATTCCATTATTCATTGTGTTGCCTCCATTATGAAAATGTCTGTTCCATTTGTATTCCATTGATTCTATTCTATTCTGGTTATTTAATATTTCATAAAATAAAAACACGATACATATTTATAAAGACAAATATTTATTTTGTCCAGACACATTTGGCAGATAAAAGCAAATCTGATTCTGTAGCTCTGTCTATTACTCTTCTGGTATCCTTCTTGGATATTACTGTTAGCTCCATGTATTATGCTGCTGACTCATTCCACCTGTTTATACTTCACTGTGTATTATTTTAATCATCAGCCGCGCCTCTCAACATCTATTGCTCTCCTGGCTATGCGGGTTGGGGGGGGGGGTGATCCCTCTTTGAATTACCCTTCTGCTGTTTTTTCAAGGGGGTGTTGTAATGTGGGCCTGTAAAGCCTGCGATATGTAATATGGGCTATGTAAATATACAGCAACCACCTCCAACTCAACATCAGCAAGACCAAGGAGCTGGCGGTGGACTACTGTACTGAAGAGCCCCCCCCCCCCCCCCCCCCCACACACACACACACACACACACTGACACACACACACACACACACACACACACACACACACACACACACACACACACACACACACACTGACACACACACACACACACACACACACACACACACACACACTGTTACGACCCCTGTGAGTCTAAGGGTAAAGGGCTGTAACATAACAGTTGGTTGACAGAAAAGATGGACCACGTTTGTAAACAATGATATTTATTGGTAAATGCAAAGGAAGCACATGTAGCTCAGGGGTGAGCCCAGGCCAAAGCAACAAACAAACACCACTATACTCCAAATAAACACAATCTAATCTATGGTAAAAGAGATTACATTACCTAAACTACTCTTACCTAACCAAAACAGGAGAAAACAATGTCCAAAGGAAATGGCAGCTCACCCCATCTGTGCTTCCTGAGAAAGAGAGAAAAACACATTAATTATACAGAAACAAAAGCAGAATATATACAAAAACAAACTATAACTAACAATGCTCTCTCTGTGGCCATACACACACAAGGAAATTACTACTAAGCACCAAAGGCCAATAAACCAAAATGCAATACTGTCAAAGTTACAGGTTTACCAAAAACACAACAAGCCTAGCCTCATGCCAGAGAGAGAGAAAGACTGAAGTGAGAAGCCATGTTTTAACAGGTGTGGGGTGATCCATGATTGGGTGGTGTGGATTGAGTGTTGGAGTCTGGAAAGCCATCCACCAATCGGTGCTGTATTGCAATAATGGAAGAATTGACCAATGGTGAAGGGAACAATGGCTGGAGGGAGGAAACAAAATGGAGAACACACACACATGGAGACACACACTGGGGAATATATACATTGGGATGTAACACACACACACACACACACACACACACACACACACACACACACACACACACACACACACACACACACACACACACACACACACACACACACACACACACACACACACACACACCTCCCAGCCGAGGGGATGAGGTGGAGATGATGGAGACATACAAGTCCCTTGGAGTACACCAAGCACGGACTGCTGCCAGCAACTAATGGCTGCAGAACTCCAATGCCTGACCAATGCCTGACCACTACTAAGTGTGTCTGACTCTTAACCACTGTCGTGATATATATTATCATTAGGGATGTCCGATATTATCGGCCCGACCGATATTATCGGCCGATATCGGCAGTAAAATGTGATATCGGAAAATATCGGTATCGGTTTAAAAAAAAGAAAAACAATAACAATTTTTGTTATATATATATCCAGTGAAATTATTAGTTACCTGAAATTATTCATTTGGGGGGGGGGGGGGGGGGGGGGGGGGGGGGGAACCCTGCATATATCGGTATCGGTTAATATCGGTTGATATCGGTATCGGAAATTAAGAGTTGGACAATATCGAGCATCCCTAATTATCATGTCATTATAGATCTGTGTTGAAATGCATATTCTATCATACATATTCGATAGCCTTGACTAGTTTAATATAGGTCAACTAGCAGAGCTCAAAGACACTAGGGCGACAGTCTGGCTGATGTTCAGTGATAACAACCTCAAGCCTCAAGGGTATAGGACAGATAGACATTTTCAAGTAAATCACATCTTGTTCTTTTCTTCTTTAATCTTGACTCCAGTTTTGTCTCAGGGACGATAAACCTTTAGACTTATATTCTGTTTTTATTCTCTCTTCTATGTTAAATCTATGTGTCATCTTAATGTACGTCATGTCATATCTGATATAATATGTTACGTCTGACAACTGTGTATTTAACATATGTCTGAACAGGACTCTTGGTCACTTTATGACCAGAGGCCACTGTGTGAACATGGGTCTCTGACTGTAAATTGAACTTTCATTGTGGCCGCGGTGAAATAACTGTTCTTCTTATTGTAAATAAACTTTCCTATTATTAATAATGACTCAGAATGATTTGTAAACGGCTCATCGTTTAGTCCATAGATATTTCCCATTACAGATGGCAACAAGAAGAATTATGGGATATTTTTTGTTTTAACTAGTTTATTAGATTTTAAAGCGATGGGAGTCGAGGTGGCCGCGGAGCGGGCTCTGCGGATAGGGTGAATCTTGAGTTTCCAGGGAAGCGCTTTCCTGTCTCATACTCCTCCACGCATTGTGAGGGGGGGGGAACCACCTGCGTTGTCCGTTTTGCTGTTACCTCCGGCTTGAACCTTGGGAACGTGTGATAAGGAACACTCTGTGAGCTGTTGACATTCTGATTTCTGTTTAAAACATTTTTGTTTTAAAATGTATAATTAGAGGTCTAACACTAGAACATAGTAGGGTTAGAGTTGAGTCTCTGGGTCCAGGTGGGGACAAACACTAAAACTTGGTATTGTTTTTCTTTTTTGTGTGTTACCCTCTCGGTTTTTCCTCTGAACACTTGGGGTTTAAAAGTATGTTCCGAAAGTAAAGGCGAGAATTACATTTGTATCCGAAATAACAGGCGTGGGCAAAGTGTACTATGAGTATGTTGGAAATAGTCATGCAAGAGTCCCGATATTTAGGCGTGGCTTATCTTTTAGCACTGATTCTGTTTTTATATGGTTGTTTTTCTTTCACAGATAGGCGGGAAGATGACCGTGCGTGGGGGAATGCCATAGACAGAGGACAGTTGTTTTTCTTGTGTGACTAAGTTTCTAAACACCTTATCTGGTCAAACTGCAGTTGTTTCTAGATGAAACTAAGATAGGGGCGTGTGTGCATGTACGCTGCTATAGAGCTTTTTTCCCAAGATGTTAGAGGAAACTATTTTGTTTGTTTACCACATATTTTATTTTGTTTTGTTTTGTTTTTGTCTGTTAAGAGAAAATAAGCGTGTTAAAAGGGAGGTATCAGCAACCTGACACTTTGTTTTATTTTTCTTCTTCCCCCACGGCGGTGCTTTCCCGTCTGTAGGTTCCCGGATGCGTTACCGGCCGGTCCCGCCACGACAACGGCCTCGTTGCGAGGAGATTGGACGGTCGGGCAGTCACAGTTAGCCCTGGTGAGGACTTTTCTCACAGCTTCCGTGGGGCAGAGCATCCCGAGACGGAAGAAAACAGAGTTGCGAGGCGGGACGGAGGCCGGCAGCGCATTGGCTGGGGGGGGCACGGCTGGAAGGCATCTGAGGACATGATGATGGCAGGCAGAGTATCTGACACAAACATGTTTGCATGCAGGCACGTTATGACAGGGGATGAACAATTCTGGTTGAAATATTCTCATTATTTCGGTTGAAATATTCTCATTATTCTGGTTGAACAAATCTCATTAGATATTTCCATTGGAAAAAACCCTATCAGATTTGTAACAGGCTTGATCCGCTGGCTGTAGTCATAGAAGAGCACAGTGTGAAAGGGCTGCAAAAATTAACACTAATTGTCAGTGAACAAATCTACACCTGCCTATTCTGTTCCATGACCACTTTCTCATTCTTGGGTCCACAGTTGTGCAGTACATTCTGTCATATCATATTAACACACAACGTTAAGCATAAAAATAGCTGGGCAAAATCAGAAATCAAAACAATAGGTAAAATCGTACTGGTCCCTGGAGAGAACATGCTAGCATGTGATTGTACTTGATGGTCAAATATATACACTCACACACACACAGACGCACACACACTTGGGCATCAGGGCTACACACGATTGTTAAGGGGATGCAGACCAGAGAAAGACTTTTCAATTCAGCTATACATTTATGACATACCAGAGTTACAAATATAGTACTGTTTGTGATACAAGGAGAGTCTAAAAAAGAGAGTATATACATTTGAGGTTACATACGCAAAGCTCGGCTATGCTGACGCTTGCTCATATTAATGAGGCCTATATGTGTTTATGTACTTATACTAAGCAGTATGTTTAACATGGGCCTCGGAGGGTTTAGGGTATCTATCTCCAAATGGGTGATTTTAAAGTGATCATAAAGTGTATAGGGTTAGGTATACCTTTGAGACTGCGATTTAAATACATTTCAATATATACCCTGCTTTGAATCAACATAAAAAAAAGCAGCCATAAAGGCACAAATATGGGTAATTATTTTTATTAAATGCAGCATAGAATAGAAACAAGTGCATACTGTAGCACAGGGCCCCGAACATGCAATCCATTTTCCAAAATCGAGAGCGTATCCCAACTTGTTGATGCATGGACCTGCTTGCTCCACAGGCAGGTGCACGCTGACCGCTGCACTGTTATATTACATAGAAATCTTCCGCTGTCTGTGTACTCTGGTCTCCTATAGCTTCCCCTGTAGCTTCCCCTGAACAACTCAATGAACAAGGGCAGGGGGCCAACTTACCTCTCTGTCCCCTGCAATCAACAATCCCTCGACTTTTCCCCCCCAAAACAGTACTTAAGTATGGTAACGTACCCCTGGTTCCACATATAGCTTAACTACATTTCTCAATAGTGGTGTTTACTTTTAACCGAGTAGCGTTATGGGTAGTGTAACGTATGTTGTTTTACTTGCTACTGCCGGAGAAATTGGGCTGCTAAATGAGGATTAGAGATCAGTAACGTTTGGTGGTGTTCGTTCACTGATAACAACATTGGCTAAATAGCTAACAAAATGAATACAACGTATAGCGTGGCTACGACACAGAATAACGTTAAAACAATTGCATGCATCATTGTTTACAATAAACGGGTGGGCACTGATCAAAGGACTGACACGGGGACAAGTTAAACATGAATCAATTTATTATGACGGGTAGATTGCATACACAACACAGGGCTACTGTTCTGGGAGATAAGGATTTGCCGCTTTCTTGGTGTTTTCATCGTTGATTGCCTGTAGTAGCTGCATCTAACGTTAGGAGTTAACGTTAAATCGAACCTAAAGTTAGTTGTTTACCAACAATGGCAACATTTGTTTTATCATTAGCGTATCATTGGTTCAAAAACACAGAACCGGACGAGACGAGTGGTTCACGCATAGGATAATCACACACCAATACTTTCGGTCCGGTCGGTTGGGCTTCAAAATAAAAGTCTAAAAACACGGCGTTGTCCTCCACGAGTACTCTAGTACAGCGGTTCTCAACAGGGGTTCCGCGGCACACAGGGGTTCCGCGGAGAGCTGCCAGGGGTTCCGCGAGAGGCCTGATGGGAATGTTTCTTTAAGAATATAGAATGACAACTATTTAACTAAACAAATAGTCTATCTAGTGCTTCATGTGTATACAATAATTGCCTAATCTAATAACATGAACTAAAAATGAAAACGATCAAAATGTCTTCACACGTTTCGTAAAGTTATTATAGAAACTTTACCAACTTAACATCCGCGGCAGGCGTCATTGCTTTTACCAACAGGTTTTCCAACGCATTTCCACTGAGCAGTCGCATTCATGTGACGTCACTCCGGGGTCCTATCTCCATTACAGAGCCGGCTCGTGGCTCTGGTCCGTTATCGTTATCAAGGAAATACAAAGCGGCTGTCGTGATAATCACTAAATGCATTCAGTGCTGGATCTAATCAAATGGATTTATCGAGACACGTTATGGAAAGTTCAAGACCGGAGCAGACCAAGTGAGTGTATCAGCTGCTGTGTTATTCTCGAAGTCAACTTCCTGTCTTTTTAACTTTCTGTCGGCTTGGGGGGGGGGACATGCACTTAGAATCACCAGAAGGGCTTTCGAAATAGTGAAATGCCATGTTGGCCTCAATATTTTCAAAACAAATGATATGAAAAGGTTATGAAATTAACAAGAATGTGATAAAATATGTAATAAAAACGGAGCTCAACGCATACATTTGATGGTAGAAATCAGTTTGTTTCCCCAATACCAAGATGGCGGCGGTCTCGTGACGTCATAGTGTCTTCGAGAATGATTATTATGATACAAAATGTGAATGAATGAATGAAAACTGTATTTAACAGATAAACAGTAAAAGGCACTCTGCAGATTACATTTATATATAGCTGTATTATCCGTCAACATTGTATTGCTGACCATCAACAAAGAATGACAGGATGTGATGTCATAATCAATCGTCACCTAGCTGGAATAATATTTCCAACGTGAAACGCAAAGCTGAATTTTCACACAAAATGGACAAGTTTTTGACTCGTCCATCGAAACAGGTTACAGTTACCAATACCAATTCAGTACCTTCCAGTACCAATTCGACCGCTGAGATTGACCCAGTCTTGGACACAGAAGATGATGACACAGAAGCTGTTAATAATAAAAAGCTAAAATGTTCGGCTAAACCAAAACTGGCAAAATGTCGGAAATATGAAGATGGTTACCTTAATTATGGCTTTGTTGTATTCCCTGGGAGCAAAAGCTCACCACAACCACAATGTGTCCAACAAGTCTTTGGCACCCTCCAAGTTAATCAGACATTTACAGACAAAACATGGCCATTACAGCTGCAACAGAGCACTTTATTGATTTTTTTTTTGCATTATATAGCCTGCATATACACACAAATGTGTTTCCCGGTTTCAATAGGTTAAATAAACGTTATTTTGCAAGCACTTTTGTCATCATTGTAGCAAAAAAGACAGGACCGGAAAAATCTTTGTCTGCATTTTTTTTTTCTTTTTTTTTTCTTAGGTTTCCGGTTTATTTTCCTCACACTTTATTAACATTTTGTACTTGGTACTGCGGGGCAAGGTACATTAATAATACATGTACATGTTAAAAGGATGACAAAGAGCCAGACAGAGGGCATGTGTCCAGTTTCATTTTGCTCAAACTCATTCAATCATGGATAGAAGGTCCGTTTGCTATACAGTGGTCATTGAGACAGGTTTGATGGGAGCAAGAGGAGGGGGCCTATTAAGAAACCAAATATGATTTATGATTCTGGGGTTGTTAGAATCATAGGGGGGGGGGGGAACAGAGTTTTTTCATGTATATTTGGTTTATAAACATAACAACATGAGATTATTGTGGGGCGGCGTGGCTCAGGGGTAGAGCGGGGCGTCCAATGATCGAAGGGTTGGTGGTTCGAATCCCGCTCAAGCCCATGTCCATCCCATTGCCGTTGTGTCCTTGGGCAAGACACTTAACCTACTTGCCTCGTATGAATGTGTATGCATGTGAATGAATGTTGGTGGTGGTCGGAGGGGCCGTAGGCGTTGATTATTCGCCACGCTTCCGTGAGTCTGCCTCAGGGCAGCTCTGGCTGCAATTGAAGCTTACCACCACCGGTATGACTGTGTATGAACGAATAATGGACTCTGTGAAGCGCTCTGAGTCAGAGCAACAGTCAGTCAGAGAAGAGCGCTATATAAATCCAATCCATTATTATTATTATTATTATGACAATCACAATGATAATCTAAAAACAGTAAACATTGTAGACATCATTATCAATATCAGAATATTGTGCACACATATTTAAGTAGTGCATTCTCAGGTGGTATTTGAAAGACACACTTTACTATTCAATTTACTTATGTTCAGTGGGCAGTTATTCCAATGATTGATGGCACGATAAACGACAGTCCTTTTTAAAGCATTTGATTTTGGATGTGGTGACAGAATCTGTCCATCATCAGCTGACCTAGTAAAATAGGAATGAACCTGATTGCATCTGAAGCAGTCTAGTGGCGGGCAGCTCACTGCCAGCGAGAGAATGTTTACATTCTTAGCTAGAACATCATTCGATATAAACAAACGTTCTTCTGAGAAAGGTTAGCCATTGGATTATGAGCGAGACAAGATGGCAAGCAAGGAGAGAGGAGGAGGATGAGACACAGAGAAAATTAGAAAAGGGGTTTAAATTCATAATTCTTCATTTAAGTTCAAGTTTTATTAAGGTACATACAGGTACATTACAGTGAAATGCTTGGTTCTGTGTGAGCCTTCTGAGGGTGTGCTTCATGCCGTAAAAGGAAGTCCAAACACTGCGGTGCTACTGGGGGCTTGGTGTCTCTGGACAGACACACTGGGCAGTTTGACCTAGACCTAGGCGACACTAGGTCTAAAGGGACCTACTGGAATTATGTGCGCTATCATACAATAAGTAAATCGATTAATTAATTAGAAAGACAATTATTTAGTTCAAAGTTCCAAAGTTCACAATGACCTCAGCCCTTACCTAACATAATATGTACTGTGTTTTGCATTTACACGGGTCAAAGGTTTTTGGCATGGCATTCCCTAGACACGTCAGACCAATGGAGAGCTAGTTTGCATTAAGGCCAAGAGTTCCCAGAAGTTGCCAGATTTACTCGCATTCAAAGCGTGCACATGGTTGCGTTTTGGCTTGCGAGCCGCACCGAGCTGGTAAAACAACCGGTGATGCTTTTCTCTTTGTATAGTGAAGACATGCTTGTAGCGCAGAATAATGATCTCTTACTCACATTTCTTCTGAAACAGGAACATGGCGCTGCCTTCTTTAATCCATGTATAGGCTAGATGTCTTAATCCTTCAATACTTTTTGCTGTCATTTATGACATCAGCCAGCTGCCTAAAATAAAGTCCCCTCAACAGAAATGAAAAACATAAAGAGTCCTCTGATCAAAACCAAGACTCGGGACCACAGTTTTTTAAAAATTTTATTTCTTTCTCTCTCTTTAATCTTATTCGTATGTCACAGGAGTGCACGTGGTTGTTTTCAGTTATTTTTTGAACTATATTGCTTTGATTTTTATTGTTATTTCTTTTTCTCTCTTTTTCCGTGAGTCGGGAGAATTTACCTGTTCAGTACTTGCATGTTTAGTAGCTGCTAGCAACGGTGATCATCTAATTTCATGTGACCTGCAGAGATCATTATGACCTGTTTGCAGACGAGACTCTTAGAGACGTTGTTTTTTGTTGTCATGACTTAGGGAATCTGCCTGCTCGTTGGAGCTGATCGAGGTACTATAGAATGTCCTAACTTCAAGCCTGGAGTGGACCCTTTCTACCGTTTTAGTGTGTAACTGTCTATAATGTGTGGTAACGGGCAAATATTTTTTAAGCGTGGCTGAGGGGGAAAAAAAGGAAATTACAGCCAGCCACTCATATCTCTCTTTTGTCTCTTCTCTCCCGCGTACACCTATATGTACCCCTCTCCTTTGTAGTTTCTCAGGGGGGGGTCCTCCGTCTCTGTGCCAAACAAATGACCGCCGGGCCCTACTGACCACTGCCTCAGTGAGAGGAAGCTGTTCCCGGAGAAGCATATACCTATCAGTCTGCTCTACACTGTAAGAAAAAAATCTGTAAAAAAACGGTAAAAGTCTGGCAGCTTGGCGACAGAGATTTAGTGTAAAATTTACATTGAAATACCCTAATTAAAATAAAGTGGAAAAGCAATAAATTTACAGATAATTCTGTTTATTATTTGAGAACCAGAGAACAGAGAATCACTGTTAATTGACAGGTTAGGTTCAGCAGTGAAACACTGTTATTTCACAGGTTTTTCCTAAATTATTATGATCAAACTCCTTCAATAAAGTGACAGAACTTAAAGTTCAGCAGTGAAACACTGTTATTTTACATGTTTTCCCATAATTATTACAATCAAACTCCTTCAATTAAGTGACAGAACTCAAAGTTCAGCAGTGAAACACTGTTATTTTACATGTTTTCCCATAATTATTACAATCAAACTCCTTCAATTAAGTGACAGAACTCAAAGTTCAGCAGTGAAACACTGTTATTTTACATGTTTTCCCATAATTATTACAATCAAACTCCTTCAATTACGTGACAGAACTCAAAGTTCAGCAGTGAAACACTGTTATTTCACAGGTTTTTCCTCAATTATTACAATCAAACTCCTTCAATAAAGTGACAGAACTTAAAGTTCAGCAGTGAAACACTGTTATTTTACAGGTTCCCATAATTATTACAATCAAACTCCTTCAATTAAGTGACAGAACTCAAAGTTCAGCAGTGAAACACTTTTATTTTACATGTTTTCCCATAATTATTACAATCAAACTCCTTCAATTAAGTGACAGAACTCAAAGTTCAGTAGTGAAACACTGTTATTTCACAGGTTTTTCCTCAATTATTATGATCAAACTCCTTCAATAAAGTGACAGAACTTAAAGTTCAGCAGTGAAACACTGTTATTTTACAGGTTTTCCCATAATTATTACAATCAAACTCCTTCAATTAAGTGACAGAACTCAAAGTTCAGCAGTGAAAGACTGTTATTTCACAGGTTTTTCCTAAATTATTACGATCAAACTCCTTCAATAAAGTGACAGAACTTAAAGTTCAGCAGTGAAACACTGTTATTTCACAGGTTTTTCCTCAATTATTACAATCAAACTCCTTCAATAAAGTGACAGAACTTAAAGTTCAGCAGTGAAACACTGTTATTTTACAGGTTTTCCCATAATTATTACAATCAAACTCCTTCAATTAAGTGACAGAACTCAAAGTTCAGCAGAGAAACACTGTTATTTTACAGATTTTTCCTAAGTTGTTACAATCAAACTCCTTCAATAAAGTGGCACCACTAAAAGTTAATCAGACAGACACTTTTATTGTACAGATTGTTAGAAACAAAAAGCTTCAAGTGTTAACAAACGATCAGGATTGTAAAACTGCTTTATTTTGGAAGCAAGTGTGCTGTATAAAACAGATTCAAATGATTTAAAACTTTAGCTTGCAGTGTTTGTTCAAATGTAATGTTTAAATACAGTATGTAAAGTTAAAAACCTATAGAAGTACAATCTAAACACTATTTATGGATCAATATGCATGGCAGCTGCCACCATTGGTGTGTGAATGTGTGTGAATAGGTGAATGAGAGGCCATACGCGCTTTGGATAAAAGCGCTATTGCTATATATAAGTGCAGTCCATTGAACATAACATAATGGCCAAGTAGTAAAGCAACATATTGTGCTGTTGAACCGAGGGGGTTGTGGTCAGGTCTACAGTTTTTTTAGCTTTACCATTTCAGTTTTATATTGTTTTCCACAATATTCTCCCGACCCCTGGGGGCTCCATAATATGTGTGAACATTATACTGTTTAATTCAGAATCCCAACTATACAGTGTATTACTAAGTCAAGTCAAAACATACCACACCACAAAAGGTCAATGAATCGGTGGCACAAGTGAAGAGCAGAATCCTCCAGATTGGCAGTAATCAGCTGGATCCTTGGTGCATGGTGCATCTGGGAAAATGAAGAAAAAGGACACTATGATTCACTGGAAAGTCCTTGAAAAGTAGGATTTAATGGGTTACCATTCCTCAAACTTTATTCAATGGTCTGTAACGACATTTGCCACTATTACACATTTTGGAAATGTGAACAGAGTACCGTCAGCTTTGAGAGTGCTAGTTGCATGTTTGTTTAGCAATAAAAACATGCACCTAATGCACGTCCTTGTCAGATAAAATTGAATCACCAAAAGAAGGAAGACGTGGATTCACAACACCGGATACCAAGCCACCGGGGCTGTGAAACATTTTGAGCGAGTAGCCAATCTCGGTATTGATCGTCACGTGACACTTTTAGGGGCAAACATACCTTTTCCCATAGACATACATGGGTAAAGAAATGGCTGGGGAAATCACTCAGGCGTCGCACAACGTCCAAAACTACTCTTAACCCTTGTGTCTGAAAACTAAAGCTTTACTCAATTGTCCTCTTCAAAAACGCAATACAAATATTATACTATGTTGAAGGTGATAGTGGTGTATTTTTTAGACCCTCTTGCTTTGCTGCTGGGAGGGGGGCTCCTTCATCTCCTCTCACTACCGCAGGTGAGACACCACTAGGTTGCTCGTGGTAAACAGGGCTTCTACCACTAGTGGGACGGAACCATGGACTAAACTCCTCTGATGCTGCTGCCACTTTCACTTTTGAGGTTAGCTCACAGGAAATTCAATTGAATAGCCTATATTAATATAAATTATATTAATAATGATTTGAAGATGTTTACACTTTTTTTTACAACCCTACTGTTTGTTCTCCCAAGAATTAAATAAAGGTTTGATGATGATGACATGTGCTCGAAGAGAGATATAGATATAGTGGGTGTGTTTGTACATGCAGGGAACAAAATTAACTTTTTGGCTTACCAGCCAAGGTGGCTGGTAGATTAAAAAAACTACCAGCCAGTCAGATTTTTTTACCAGCCAAAAATTTGAAATAGCTTTTTAGTATATCGCCATGTATTATTATTATTACTATATACAGGGCTCTACGCTAACCTTTTTCCCAGGGAGCACAAGTGCTCCTAAATAAAATTTAAATTTAGGAGCACAGTGAACATTTTTCAAGTAACAGAGTTTATTAACAAACTATTTATTACATGCATATTATACTGTGCGTGCGTGTGCATACTAACGGTCAACATCTGTGCAATAGCACATATCACCAAAATCAGACATTGGCCCATGCCTACTAGACACAAGGGATATTGGTTGTCAAGCTGCTTTTGTATGTTGTACTGTTGTCACAATACCAACATTTTGACTTTGATACAGATAGGAAAGGTAATGGAATATATTATTAGATGACAGAACATGGAAAATCTGTTATACAATTATTTAATTCATTATCATTTAAACGCTATTGAATAATAGTTAATCAATAGTAATTAATACAATTATTCTGTTACAGCTAGTGAGCTATATACTATAGCTACTGTCCATCAATATCATCCTTTTGAATGAAATAGGTTCAGGAGAGATGGAGAGAGGGAGAGAGAGAGAGAGCGACACACACACACAGATTATCAGCCCTCTCTTCCCCCACTATGCCTCTGAGCATCCCCAGTGATTAGCGTTAGCAGTAGTTAGCGTTAGCAGGTTAGCTTAGTTGGAGTACTCAGTTAGCAGATACTATTACAGTAGTTAATGTTTTTAGCGCGACGTGGGTATAACTGGCGAGGATGCAAAGCATGTTAGACAATTGGAACTGCTGCAGACTCTAGATGAGTTGTTACAGAGCTGGTCCACGCTGCTCCGTCTCTATTATGAAATTACAATTGCGCAGTTGAGACGCCCACTATGCAAGACTATTACTCGCACACTGTGCTCCTAAATGATTTTCCCGGTTCGCACAAATCAATTTTTAGAGGCAAATGCGAGTGAAATGCTCGCACTGTTATAGCCTTGATATAATACTCTAATATGCTCATATGGCTCCCAATTATTTTACACGCCAGAGTGGCCGAGTAGCCTCTGTAATTTACCAGCCAAAGAGGAAATATACACGCCATTGGCGTTTGGCGGGTGCTTATTTTGTTCCCTGTGTACATGCAAGTTATACTCACATCAGCTTAAGGGAGATGCCATCCATGTCAATTCAGCATAGGATGATTCAATGGCCTTGTGGTCTGCAGGGTCCCCCCCTCTGGCTGCTGGCCTCTGGTAGAGGTGTAGATCACCAGTGGCATCCCTCTGAGAACACAATTAGACTTTAGACGGTGGCTTGCGAGCACGATGAGCCTCATTTTCTAATTTTGAGATTGCCCTATCTATCCGATCTCATTACAAAATACTTGCCTCCTAGATCACTAAATGCAGGGCTCCTATCGATCCCTAGGATAAAATGCATGCATGGGCTGAGCTCCCAAAGCGCCATGTGACTTGCAATACCAAGCTTGGCCTCTAAGCCCTTGTTGCTTTAACACTGGACCATCTGTCACAAAAATTACAGGGGATCTGGGATAGTGTGAACCTCTGCATGCGTTACGTTCCCCCAGTGAAACTCCTCGCTGTCAGGTGAAAAGAAGCGGCTGGCGACTCCACATGTACTGTACCCTCCCCAGGCCGACAGTTGGGCAACGCCATGGGCGGAGTTAATGGGGGTGCAGGGGGTGCATTGCACCCCCTGGTGGCCGGGGGTGAAATTGCCTTTTTTTTTTTTTTTTTTTTTTTTTTAATCAAGATTATTTTTATTTTAATAAAATTATAATAATTGTGAGAAACAAATCTGAGTTCTATTATGTTTTGTTTTACAATACATTCATTTTATAGTAGTAATCATGTCACATTATAAGGCGAACCTTCTGTAGTGTGGCAGTGAAAGGGTTAACGGCAACGCGCGGCCAGCAGCAGCAGCAGCAGCGCGATACAAAGCCACTTATTCTGAGATGATAATTAATGTATCTGGATAACCAATGCACGAATTTTGTCGAGGCAGGTAGCGTTATTTCGGGAAAATTGATATCTATAGCCTGGTATATTTTTCGTCCACGAAAAATGGAGGCTGTAATAATTATTATTGCTCGAGAGTCTCTATAATAATAATTAGAGCCTAAGTCAGTTAAAAATGATCCCCCGTAGTGCTGTGTGTGTGAGTGTGTGTGTGTGCTGCTGTACTACCTAAATAAAATAAAAAATTAGGGGTTAGGGCATTGTAAAAACGCTAAAATAATAAAATAAAGGTCGCGGGTATAGTTCGCCAAGCAGTCGCACCCCCTGGCGTCAAGTTCAAACTCCGCCTATGGGCAACGCGTGCAACAACCAGGAAGGGAATTGGCATAGCAACTAAATTGCGATGGGTGAGAAATACAGGAAGCCCAAAAATAAATGGAATTAAAAAAGAAATGACCATTGTATATAATTAGAAATAATCTTCTCTAAAGTGTTATTCAGTCGACTTCTCCTTTAAAAAGGAACACACCAACTTTGTGGGAAATTTGCTTATTTGCCATCTATCCTGGAGTTAGACAAGCAGATTGATCAGTTAGCCTCATAGCATAATTACCTAAGTAATTTTTTGGCCAAATTGATATTTCTGCCTAACTCTACTCTCCTCACTGCTGAACCACCCTGGCTTAGTGGCTGTGTCCTCAGCCAATCAGGACCTTGATAAAAAATGGGCTGTTTAAGGAATTCCAGGCCTTGACTTTTTTATTTAATTTTTTTATCAAGCATTTTAAGCACTTCAATGACCTTGTGCGAACCCTGGATATATACTCTGAACAATTTTTTGCCGAACCGCTGCTGCCTGACCGCAGTGATTTCATCACCTCAAAAGCCCAGTTTTAAAAAGAATAAAGCGTATTTCGTGACTGTTGGGAACTAGGCTACACTGACACACCTACTTCCAGTGAATGACGCTAAGCTAGGCTAACGGCGCGGTTGTTCCCTAAGCCTAATGCATGTACAGAGAAGAAAAGGGTATGCATCTGCTTGTCCAACTCTAGGTAGATGGCAAATAAGCTAATTTCCCAAAAAGTTGGCGTGTTCCTTTAAGCCTCCAAAGAGACCTTTGCTGGAGTGGTCACAGCTAAAAATGTCAACGCATACTGTACACTTTTAATTACTACACTCTCCTGGAACAGGGCAGGCCAGTTGAACTCAGACCAGGGGCCTCTCCTCCACAATCTGCATTCGCCTGTAGGATAATGTTTTTTCCATTTTCACTTAAATGACGACTTCATTGTCATGCTTTTTCCTATAAGATCACTCATGTTTGGAAAAAGACACATTCTTGGAAAAAGACACATTCTTGATTACTTACCATCATAGTAGGACGCGGCAAAAGCTGTTTACTGTGTTCTTTGGACTGCCTGAAAAGGAGAGAACATTGAACAAATTATAAGAGCTTCTTGTTCCAGCATTGAGTGTTTAGTCCAGGGGTCAGCAACCTTTACTATCAAAAGAGCCACTTTTCCCCCCTGCCACAAAATAAAATGCTCAGGGAGCCGCACAACCTATTTACCCTTAAAATGAAGATAACACAGTGTATAACGTTTTATATATCCCCAAGCATACCCCACATTTAGTATAAAACGTCTGACAATTGCCCAAAGTCATTTGCGATTTATTATACTTTATACTTATAGGCTATAGCACACAGTTTGTTGCATAATTTTGACTTTTTATTGCTGTTTTTACCGGTTATAACAAAGGAAAACCTCAAACTCTTATGAAGAGACAAAATACTGGCTGTGTAGACCTATTTTTAAATAAAACACAGAGGAGACAAAACACTGGTGTCTATAGACCGACTTTGAAATAAAACCCTGAACTATTCAGGTATATTTGAGTCCTTCCCTTATTTGTGGAACATTTATAAAATAAAAAGTAGTCCACTTTGAAAAAAGACTACCATGTGTAGACCTACTTTGAAATAAAACACAGAAAAGGAGAAAAAACACTGGCATCTCACAGTTTAGAGGGTCTATCACAGTGTTTAGAGGGTCTATCACAGTGTTTGTAGGGTGTGTAATCACTCGTTTAGCATTTCAAATATTTAAATAAATCAAACTTACATCAACTCCGAGCAGCAGTTTCTCCATAGGCTCCTTGAAGTACACCATAAGGAGTCTTCTCTGAAGCCTCTGGATCATATCTGGCCAGAACTTCCCTGATCTCCGGGTTGTCCAGTTTCTGGCAGAACTGCAGGATGGTCCGTCCTCTCTGACCCAGGGCATTTTGGATCTTTTGAAGGGCATCAGTGTCTGTCAGGAGGCCAAAGTGGGAGAAAAGCCCCACCAAAAGTAAAGTAGATTGCATGCCTCCCCGTCCGGTATGTCTGCTGGGCCCCACCTCACACACCTAGGGATAGGAAGGAATCATAGGTTAACTCAATACTATTGGGGGAAATTATATTTTACAAAATCTATACATAATTTAAACATTCAATCCAAGTTAGTCTAGCATGGCAGTGCCCCTGTAACCCCTAATTGCTCCCAATGGAGTGTGAATGGAGAGGACACTGGCGCTCATACCCGTATTGGTTGACAGGACCTCTCGTCAGTCTGGACTCTCCTGCCACTCCAGTGTGTCGTCTTCCCTCTCTGCGGCGTCTAGCCTTCTTTAAATACAAGGAGACTAACACTAAACAGCAAAAAAAAATTATGCTGTTAAATGATAAGTTCACAATTTGACTGTAGACCCCTCTACCATGAACTTGAAACACAGAACCAATAATTTCACTCATCACTGCAGTGTTGAGCTTACTTCTGTTCATCACCTATGGGACATAAGATCTCTCCCTGTGCAAGCTGTGTAAGGATGATGAACCTTCAACCTATTAAAGAAAAGAAAAAAAAATAGAATCAGTGAAGCAAATGTGACCACTGTGTTTCTGTCCTGTGTAAATAACAGACACAGGAGTCGAGATGGATGCAGCACTTACTGAGCTGTGAATGGGACACACAACCAGCAGTTTAACCTGTTCCGCTCGAGTGTTGCATACAATTTGCGTTTTTAATATCAAACGTATTCAAGTATTAACATCACCAACATGTCACAAAAGCATGTAGAATGTATATTATCATCAATATGTTAGTTTAGCAATAGGTTAAAAGTGCCATTAGATAGATTTAACTTTTCGATTTGCTGAAGTATATTCTGAGAGGGCGACCATTTTGAAAATTTTGAACCGTGGGAATTTTTCTGAACTACACTTCCTGGAAGATTATAATGGGATTCAAGGTTCAGAGTTCTGTATAAATTATTTCAATAACTGTTATTATTCGGGATAATCAGGGTTTGTACACCTTTTCCAAGGCAAAATGCAAGCACAAAATACTATTATTGTGAAATAATAATTAAATGTGAAATATTGCTATGTTATTGTGAGATTACAAAATCTGATGTGATATTACAGAGGATTTTGATTACAGTATTTTATTGTGAAATAATAATTTAATTATGTGAAATCAAAGGATACTGTATGAATGTCACTGTAATATGACACTCATAACAGAATTAGTTATCAATAACCTACCTGTATAAATGTTAAAAGCTGTTGCAAATATTTTTTTCCCCTCATAAATATACCACTATATACATTAATTTCTTATATTAGTTTTAAAATGACCATTTAACAGTTTAACAGTGCTCTGAAAATGCTCTGAGAACATGCGGTCATCATTCACTGTTTTAAGCACAAACACATAAGGGAGGGAGGGAGAGACAGGCCCGGCCTGTATGCCTGCACCCTGCCATGTTGTTGGTTTACCATGACTTTTTAGCAAGCCAGCATAATGGTAGCAGCAATGCTAAGCTAACTGATTGTGCCAGTGTATCCTGTTAAAGAATACAGCATAAGCCACATTTTGAAACGTTACTGACGTTAGCCTACATAAAATGTATAACAGTATATGCAACAGGTGGATATCACTAAACACCAAAATCAAGAAACATTCATTATAGCTAACTGCTAACGCTACTAGCTAAATTAGCTTCAGCTAGCAGGCATCCCAGATAGCAAAAAATGAGTGAATCAACGTTGAAATAGGGTTAGGCAGAAATATTGAATCTATGTTGAAGCCTGACATCGAAATTATACAAATCGTTGTCTATGACTTACATGTTGAATCAACGTTAGGTGTCAACCATAACTGATACTATATCAATGTTGATTCAACCATCATCTAAATGGTAATCTACATGCACATTTTAGTTGATTTTATATTGAATCAATGTTAGACATCAATGTTTATTCAACCATAATCTAAATGGTAATCTACATGCACATTTTAGTTGATTTTATATTGAATCAATGTTAGACATCAATGTTTATTCAACCATAATCTAAATGGTACTCTACTTGTACATTTGTAACTTGTACATCTACTTGTAACTTGTAAAGTTAAGGAATCAATACTGATTAATGTATTAGATAGATCTATCAGTGTTTACAGTGTTTGTCGGGTCTATCACAGTGTTTAGAGGGTCTGTCACAGTGTTTAGAGGGTCTATCAGTGTTTAGAGGGTGTGATAGTATCAGTGTTTAGAGGGTCTGTCACAGTGTTTAGAGGGTCTATCAGTGTTTAGAGGGTCTATCACAGTCTTTAGAGGGTCTATCAGTGTTTAGAGGGTCTATCACAGTGTTTAGAGGGTCTGTCACAGTGTTTAGAGGGTCTGATACAGTGTTTAGAGGGTCTGTCACAGTGTTTAGAGGGTCTATCAGTGTTTAGAGGGTGTGATAGACCCTCTAAACACTGTGATAGACCCTCTAAACACTGATAGACCCTCTAAACACTGTGATATACCCTCTAAACACTGTGACAGACCCTCTAAACACTGATAGACCCTCTAAAGACTGTGACAGACCCGACAAACACTGTGATAGACCCTCTAAACACTGTGATAGACCCTCTAAACACTGATAGACCCTCAAAACACTGTGATAGACCCGACAAACACTGTGATAGATCTATCACAGTGTTTAGAGGGTCTATCACAGTGTTTAGAGGGTCTATCACAGTGTTTGTCGGGTCTATCACAGTGTTTAGAGG
This sequence comes from Notolepis coatsorum, assembly GCF_963971535.1. Taxonomy (NCBI): domain Eukaryota; kingdom Metazoa; phylum Chordata; class Actinopteri; order Aulopiformes; family Paralepididae; genus Notolepis; species Notolepis coatsorum. The sequence goes on along the minus strand of NC_140167.1, from coordinate 192,462,492 downwards.
GTCTGTCACAGTGTTTAGAGGGTCTGTCACAGTGTTTAGAGGGTCTGTCACAGTGTTTAGAGGGTCTGTTACAGTGTTTAGAGGGTCTGTCACAGTGTTTAGAGGGTCTATCAGTGTTTAGAGGGTCTATCAGTGTTTAGAGGGTCTATCAGTGTTTAGAGGGTCTATCACAGTCTTTAGAGGGTCTATCAGTGTTTAGAGGGTCTATCACAGTGTTTAGAGGGTCTATCACAGTGTTTAGAGGGTCTGTTACAGTGTTTAGAGGGTCTGTCACAGTGTTTAGAGGGTCTGATACAGTGTTTAGAGGGTCTGTCACAGTGTTTAGAGGGTCTATCAGTGTTTAGAGGGTGTGATAGACCCTCTAAACACTGTGATAGACCCTCTAAACACTGATAGACCCTCTAAACACTGTGATAGACCCTCTAAACACTGATAGACCCTCTAAACACTGATAGACCCTCTAAAGACTGTGATAGACCCGACAAACACTGTGATAGACCCTCTAAACACTGATAGACCCTCTAAACACTGTGATAGACCCGACAAACACTGTGATAGATCTATCACAGTGTTTAGAGGGTCTATCACAGTGGTTGTCGGGTCTATCACAGTGTTTGTAGGGTCTATCACAGTGTTTAGAGGGTCTGTCACAGTGTTTAGAGGGTATGTCACAGTGTTTATAGGGTCTATCAGTGTTTAGAGGGTCTGTCACAGTGTTTAGAGGGTCTATCAGTGTTTAGAGGGTCTGTCACAGTGTTTAGAGGGTCTATCAGTGTTTAGAGGGTCTATCACAGTCTTTAGAGGGTCTATCACAGTCTTTAGAGGGTCTATCAGTGTTTAGAGGGTCTATCACAGTGTTTAGAGGGTCTGTCACAGTGTTTAGAGGGTCTGATACAGTGTTTAGAGGGTCTGTCACAGTGTTTAGAGGGTCTATCAGTGTTTAGAGGGTGTGATAGACCCTCTAAACACTGTAATAGACCCTACAAACACTGTGATAGACCCTACAAACACTGTGATAGACCCTCTAAACACTGATAGACCCTCTAAACACTGTGATAGACCCTCTAAACACTGTGATAGATCTATCACAGTGTTTACAGTGTTTGTCGGGTCTATCACAGTGTTTAGAGGGTCTATCACAGTGTTTGTAGGGTTTGTAATCACTCGTTTAGCATTTCAAATATTTTAATATTTAAATAAATAAAACGTACATCAACTCCGAGCAGTAGTTTCTCCGTAGGCTCCTTGAAGTACACCATAAGGAGTGTTCTTCGAAGCCTCTGGATCATATCTGGCCAGAACTTCCCTGATCTCCGGGTTGTCCAGTTTCTGGCAGAACTGCAGGATGGTCCGTCCTCTCTGACCCAGGGCATCTTGGATCTTTTGAAGGGCATCGGTGTCTGTCAGGAGGCCAAAGTGGGAGAAACAATTAGATCTGAAATTAGTTTCAAAACGGTTGCACTGTGGGGAAAATTTAAAAGTACAGTAGATTACAGTAGATTATTATCTGTTCTTATGCATGCCTGGTGATACTAAATCCAAATTGAACTCAGGCATTTGAAAGATAATATATATATAAATGTGCGAATTGGCTATAATAAGGTCATTTATAAGCATCATATTCTATAATAATATTTCAAATTGCATTGGTCCGGATGGGAGAATTCAGTACTGCATCTACAGAACCTTCGGTTTAATCATCTTCCCTTTATTAATTTCCTTCGATTTTATTTTTTTACACATGACCTCAAGAGGGGACTGAACGAGATCAGTGGCAGTTTTTAATGTTTGGTCATTATTAGCATGGTGTTATTCACTGTCAAAGATGCAAAGAAACATCATAATTCATATTCTCATTTGTTTCATCACAATTTAAGCAAGCCTAGTAATAGACACAATATTTCTGACAATGTGAATACATTCCCTGAGGTCCATAGATGTCCCTAGATACCAATAATATGCAAATGGACCTTTCGATTTTGATTACTATTATTGTGAAATAATAATTAAATGTGAAATATTGCTATGTTATTGTGAGATTACAAAATCTGATGTGATATTACAGGGGATTTTGATTACAGTATTTTATTATGAAATAATGATTAAATTATGTGAAATCAAATGATACTGTATGAATGTCACTGTAATATGACACTCATAGCAGAATTAGTTATCAATAACCTACCTGTATAAATGTTAAAAGTTGTTGCAAATATTTTTTTTCCCTCATAAATATACCACTATATACATTAATTTCTTATATTAGTTTTAAAATGACCATTTAACAGTTTAACAGTGCTCTGAAAATGCTCTGAGAACATGCGGTCATCATTCACTGTTTTAAGCACAAACACATTAGGGAGGGAGGGAGAGAGACAGGCCCGGCCTGTATGCCTGCACCCTGCCATGTTGTTGGTTTACCATGACTTTTTAGCAAGCAAGGTAGCAGCAATGCTAAGCTAACTGATTGTGCCAGTGTATCCTGTTAAAGAATACATCATAAGCCACATTTTGAAACGTTACTGACGTTAGCCTACATAAAATGTATAACATTTTATGCAACAGGTGGATATCACTAAACACCAAAATCAAGAAACATTCATCATAGCTAACTGCTAACGCTACTAGCTAAATTAGCTTCAGCTAGCAGGCATGAATAACGGTTAATATAATATTCTCTACCATGTAAAAACGAACACGGCACTACTCCGCTGGCGTTTGCAATCGAAAGCATACATACAACATACAACATACAACATAATCGACATTATTGCCATGCAGTACTCACCAGTCCGATGCAGAGAGACATGAGGTAGCTGGCAGGAAGCTGCCGCACAGGTGCATTCTGGGAGGCGGGGCACAAGTGCAGTGCAGTCTGGGAGGCGGAGGCGGAGCACAGGTGCAATGCATTCTGGGTGAACAAGTCTGAACTCACCTTTGATTGATTGATTGAAAACTTTATTAACAGATTGCAGAATGGGTACAGTACAGTACAGCTCAATACATACAATTGTTAACGGGATGCAGACCAGAGAAAGACTTTCGTCTTGTTTACATCAGGGTCCCCCATTTTCAATTCATCATAACATATATGACATACACGACATACATAGACAGTACTGCTACATCTATACATTTATGACATACCAGATTTACAAATACAGTACTGTATTTACAAAAAAAAGAAAAAAAATAGAGTACATTTGACGAATAAACTGTACATTGGGGGAGGTGGGTGGGGGTTGGGTATAGGTGGGGTGGGGGGGGGACTATTTTATTGTGAAATAATAATTTAATATGTGAAATATTCATTAAGCTACTGTGAGATTACAACATCTGATGTGATATTACAGAGGCTAGCTGGAGTGGCTAGCAGCTGGTGTGGCTAGCTGGTGTTGCTAGATAGATAGATAGATAGATAGATAGATAGATAGATAGATAGATAGATAGATAGATAGATAGATAGATAGATAGATAGATAGATAGATAGATAGATAGATAGATAGATAGATAGATAGATAGATAGATAGATAGATAGATAGATAGATAGATAGATAGATAGATAGATAGATAGATAGATAGATAGATAGATAGATAGATAGATAGATAGATAGATAGATAGATAGATAGATAGATAGATAGATAGATAGATAGATAGATAGATAGATAGATAGATAGATAGATAGATAGATAGATAGATAGATAGATAGATAGATAGATAGATAGATAGATAGATAGATAGATAGATAGATAGATAGATAGATAGATAGATAGATAGATAGATAGATAGATAGATAGATAGATAGATAGATAGATAGATAGATAGATAGATAGATAGATAGATAGATAGATAGATAGATAGATAGATAGATAGATAGATAGATAGATAGATAGATAGATAGATAGATAGATAGATAGATAGATAGATAGATAGATAGATAGATAGATAGATAGATAGATAGATAGATAGATAGATAGATAGATAGATAGATAGATAGATAGATAGATAGATAGATAGATAGATAGATAGATAGATAGATAGATAGATAGATAGATAGATAGATAGATAGATAGATAGATAGATAGATAGATAGATAGATAGATAGATAGATAGATAGATACTTTATTAATTTATTAATGGAGTGGGGGGGGGACTGTACATTGGAGGTGGTTGGGTGGGTGGGGTGGGGGGGTTGGGTAGGAGGGGTGGGTGGGGGACACTGTACAACTGTACATAAATATTACAGTGACAGTCCAGTTGAGTTAATGGATGGAGGGGGGGGGCATTGACTTGCAATGGACGGAATAGTGTATAGTGCAGCAATGCAAGGGTGTGTGTGTGTGTGTGTGTGTGTGTGTGTGTGTGTGTGTGTGTGTGTGTGTGTGTGTGTGTGTGTGTGTGTGTGTGTGTGTGTGTGTGTGTGTGTGTGTGTGTGTGTGTGTGTGTGTGTGTGTGTGTGTGTGTGTGTGTGTGTGTGTGTGTGTGTGTGTTCTGTATGTGAATGAGTTCCAAGGCCTCGGCAGAACGGCACATCAAATCAGCCATTTCCCCCTCTGATAAGCATCTTCCCAGATCTCCTAGTTGCTCCCTACTGCTTCCAGTGCTAAGCTAGTACAGGGTGAATAAAAAGGGTGCCAATACAGTTCCCTGGGGGGCTCCAGTGTTGCAGATCAGCACGTCGGAGTGACACCCCTGCAGTTTGACAGACTGTGGTCTGCCAGTGAGGTAGTTGAAGATCCAGGCCACCAAGTCGTCCTCCACCCCCATCACTGACAGCTTCTCAGCTAGTAGTGGAGGCTGAATAGTGTTGAAGGCACTTGAAAAGTCATAGAATGTTACCCTCACTGAGCTGCCCGGCTTCTCCAGATGTAGATAGGCCTTGTGGACCATGTAGATTATGGCATCCTCCACACCGATGTTCTGCTGATATGCAAACTGAAGCTTGTGCTAAGCTATAGGCTAGCTGGTATGCAAACTGCAGCTTGTGCTAAGCTAGGCTAGCTGGTCCCTACTGCTTCCAGCCCTTGTGCTAAGCTAGGCTAGCTGCTCCCGAGAGCATGTCTATGTTCCCCGGGGCCTATGTTCCCCTGGGTTCTATGTTCCCCGCTTTGATTGATTGAACATTTTAGACCACCAGCCCTGATTTCAAACTCTAACCGTAACCAGTTCGAAAGAGGGCCTAAGCTTAACCAGTTCGAAACAAGGCGGACATTAATTATTAATAAAATAATAAAAATTTATAAAAATTTCAATCTATTAATCAATCAAGCGGGGAACATAAGACCCGGGGAACATGGGACCCGGGGAACATAGGACCCGGGGAACATAGGGATGATCCCCTGCTCCCTACTGCTTCCAGCCCTTGTGCTAAGCTAGGATAGCTGCTCCCTACTGCTTCCAGCCCTTGTGCTAAGCTAGGCTAGCTGCTCCCTACTGCTTCCAGTCCTTGTGCTAAACTAGGTAGGCTAGCTGGTCCCTACTGCTTCCAGCCCTTGTGCTAAGCTAGGCTAGCTGCTCCCTACTGCTTCCAGTCCTTGTGCTAAGCTAGGCTAGTTGCTCCCTACTGCTTCCAGTCCTTGTGCTAAACTAGGTAGACTAGCTGGTCCCTACTGCTTCCAGCCCTTGTGCTAAGCTAGGCTAGCTGCTCCCTACTGCTTCCAGTCCTTGTGCTAAGCTAGGCTAGTTGCTCCCTACTGCTTCCAGTCCTTGTGCTAAGCTAGGCTAGCTGGTCCCTACTGCTTCCAGCCCTTGTGCTAAGCTAGACTAGCTGCTCCCTACTGCTTCCAGTCCTTGTGCTAAGCTCGGTAGGCTAGCTGGTCCCTACCGCTTCCAGCCCTTGTGCTAAGCTAGGCTAGCTGCTCCCTACTGCTTCCAGTCCTTGTGCTAAACTAGGCTAGTTGCTCCCTACTGCTTCCAGTCCTTGTGCTAAGCTAGGCTAGCTGGTCCCTACTGCTTCCAGCCCTTGTGCTAAGCTAGGCTAGCTGCTCCCTACTGCTTCCAGTCCTTGTGCTAAGCTAGGCTAGTTGCTCCCTACTGCTTCCAGTCCTTGTGCTAAGCTAGGCTAGCTGGTCCCTACTGCTTCCAGCCCTCATGCTAAGCTAGGCTAGCTGGTCCCTGCTGCTTCCAGCCCTTGTGCTAAGCTAGGTAGGCTAGCTGGTCCCTACTGAATTGAACTGAAACCCTTTATTTATCCCAGAGGGGAGATTAAGATGTCATTTACAGCATAAGCAGCGTAACAGCAATTTAAAAACAGCAATTAAAAAACAGTTTATACATAACATACATGTGTTAAAAACAAGACGGACAAGTACACAGGGATAGAAATAGCTAAAATAGGACTAAAAAGAGCTAAAAAGTGGTGAAAAAGAAACAAGTCCAATCATGAATGTGTTGTTAAATAATTTAATTAATTTGTTACAGTCCACAACCCAGCTCCTCCAGTTCACAGCAGTTGGCCCGTCCTGGCCCTGTTTGGTTGTGGAGCCTGATTGCCACCGGGTCAAAGGACTGCCCAAAGCGCTTTGTGGTATGTCGGGGGGGGATGAGTCTGTGGCTAAACGTGGACCGCATTGCGGTCAGCTCATCATAGAGGGGGTGGCAGGGGTTCTCAAGGATAGCATGCAGCTTCCTCCTCGTCCTCCCCTCTGCCACCACCTGCAGACGGTCCAGGTCCGCTCCCACCACAGAGCTTGCTTTTTTTTTTATTTTGTCTGTGTTGGTGTTGCCCCCCCAGCATACCACAGCGAAAAAGAGGGCACCCGCCACCACAGACTGGTAGAACATCTGCAGCAGTTTGCTGCAGACATTAAAAGACCTGAGCCCTCTCAGGAAGAACAGTCTGCTCTGTCCCTTCCTGTAGAGGGCCTCTGTGTTGTCCGTCCAGTCCAGTTTGTTGTTCATGAGAACACCCAGGAATTTGTAATTCGCCACCCTTTCCACCTCCTCCCCCTGGATGATGATGGGAGTTGAGGGCTTCCTCTTGCTCCGCCGATGGTCCACCACCATCTCATTCGTCTTGCTGATGGTGAGCTGTAGGTGGTTTTCCTTGCTCCACTCTGTGAATCTCTCCACCACAGCTCTGTACTCCTCCTCGTTGTCGTTGGTGATGTATCCAACGATGGAGGAGTCATCAGAAAACTTTTGGAGATGGCAGTTCCCGGAGCTGAAGCGGAAGTCTGAGGTGTACAGGGTGAATAAAAAGGGTGCCAATATAGTTCCCTGGGGGGCTGCAGTGTTGCAGATCAGCACGTCGGAGTGGCACCCCTGCAGTTTGACAGACTGTGGTCTGCCGGTGAGGTAGTTGAAGATCCAGGCCACCAAGTCGTCCTCCACCCCCATCACTGACAGCTTCTCAGCCAGTAGTGGAGGCTGAATAGTGTTGAAGGCACTAGAAAAGTCAAAGAATGTTACCCTCACTGACCTGCCCGGCTTCTCCAGATGTAGATAGGCCTTGTGGACCATGTAGATTATGGCATCCTCCACACCGATGTTCTGCTGATATGCAAACTGCAGCTTGTGCTAAGCTAGGCTAACTGGTATGCAAACTGCAACTTGTGCTAAGCTAGGCTAGCTGGTCCCTACTGCTTCCAGCCCTTGTGCTAAGCTAGGCTAGCTGGTCCCTACTGCTTCCAGCCCTTGTGCTAAGCTAGGCTAGCTGCTCCCTACTGCTTCCATTCCTTGTGCTAAGCTAGGCTAGCTGCTCCCTACTGCTTCCAGTCCTTGTGCTAAGCTAGGCTAGTTGCTCCCTACTGCTTCCAGTCCTTGTGCTAAGCTAGGCTAGCTGGTCCCTACTGCTTCCAGCCCTTGTGCTAAGCTAGGCTAGCTGCTCCCTACTGCTTCCAGTCCTTGTGCTAAGCTAGGTAGGCTAGCTGGTCCCTACTGCATCCAGCTCTTGTGCTAAGCTAGGCTATCTGCTTCCTACTGCTTCCAGTCCTTGTGCTAAGCTAGGCTAGTTGCTCCCTACTGCTTCCAGTCCTTGTGCTAAGCTAGGCTAGCTGGTCCCTACTGCTTCCAGCCCTCATGCTAAGCTAGGCTAGCTGCTCCCTACTGTTTCCATTCCTTGTGCTAAGCTAGGATAGTTGCTCCCTACTGCTTCCAGTCCTTGTGCTAAGCTAGGCTAGCTGCTCCCTACTGCTTCCAGTCCTTGTGCTAAGCTAGGCTGGCTAGCTGGTCCCTACTGCTTCCAGTCCTTGTGCTAAGCTAGGCTAGCTGCTCCCTACTGCTTCCAATCCTTGTGCTAAGCTAGGCTAGTTGCTCCCTACTGCTTCCAGTCCTTATGCTAAGCTAGGCTAGCTGGTCCCTACTGCTTCCAGCCCTCATGCTAAGCTAGGCTAGTTGCTCCCCACTGCTTCCAGTCCTTGTGCTAAGCTAGGCTAGCTGGTCCCTACTGCTTCCAGCCCTTGTGCTAAGCTAGGCTAGCTGCTCCCTACTGCTTCCAGTCCTTGTGCTAAGCTAGGTAGGCTAGCTGGTCCCTACCGCTTCCATCCCTTGTGCTAAGCTAGGCTAGCTGCTCCCTACTGCTTCCAGTCCTTGTGCTAAACTAGGCTAGTTGCTCCCTACTGCTTCCAGTCCTTGTGCTAAGCTAGGCTAGCTGGTCCCTACTGCTTCCAGTCCTTGTGCTAAGCTAGGCTAGCTGGTCCCTACTGCTTCCAGCCCTTGTGCTAAGCTAGGCTAGCTGGTCCCTACTGCATCCAGCTCTTGTGCTAAGCTAGGCTAGCTGCTTCCTACTGCTTCCAGTCCTTGTGCTAAGCTAGGCTAGTTGCTCCCTACTGCTTCCAGTCCTTGTGCTAAGCTAGGTAGGCTAGCTGGTCCCTACTGCATCCAGCTCTTGTGCAAAGCTAGGCTAGCTGCTTCCTACTGCTTCCAGTCCTTGTGCTAAGCTAGGCTAGTTGCTCCCTACTGCTTCCAGTCCTTGTGCTAAGCTAGGTAGGCTAGCTGGTCCCTACTGCTTCCATAGGCTAGCTGCTCCTTACTGCTTCCAGTCCTTGTGCTAAGCTAGGTAGGCTAGCTGGTCCCTACTGCTTCCAGCCCTTGTGCTAAGCTATGCTAGCTGCTCCCTACTGCTTCCATTCCTTGTGCTAAGCTAGGCTAGTTGCTCCCTACTGCTTCCAGTCCTTGTGCTAAGCTAGGCTAGCTGGTCCCTACTGCTTCCAGTCCTTGTGCTAAGCTAGGCTAGTTGCTCCCTACTGCTTCCAGTCCTTGTGCTAAGCTAAGCTAGCTGGTCCCTACTGCTTCCAGCCCTCATGCTAAGCTAGGCTAGCTGCTGCCTACTGCTTCCAGCCCTTGTGCTAAGCTAGGCTAGCTGGTCCCTACTGCTTCCAGCCCTTGTGCTAAGCTAGGCTAGCTGGTCCCTACTGCATCCAGCTCTTGTGCTAAGCTAGGCTAGCTGCTTCCTACTGCTTCCAGTCCTTGTGCTAAGCTAGGCTAGTTGCTCCCTACTGCTTCCAGTCCTTGTGCTAAGCTAGGTAGGCTAGCTGGTCCCTACTGCTTCCAGCCCTTGTGCTAAGCTATAGGCTAGCTGCTCCTTACTGCTTCCAGTCCTTGTGCTAAGCTAGGTAGGCTAGCTGGTCCCTACTGCTTCCAGCCCTTGTGCTAAGCTAGGCTAGCTGCTCCCTACTGCTTCCATTCCTTGTGCTAAGCTAGGCTAGTTGCTCCCTACTGCTTCCAGTCCTTGTGCTAAGCTAGGCTAGCTGGTCCCTACTGCTTCCAGCCCTTGTGCTAAGCTAGGCTAGCTGCTCCCTACTGCTTCCAGTCCTTGTGCTAAGCTAGGCTAGTTGCTCCCTACTGCTTCCAGTCCTTGTGCTAAGCTAGGCTAGCTGGTCCCTACTGCTTCCAGCCCTCATGCTAAGCTAGGCTATCTGCTCCCTACTGCTCCAGCCCTTGTGCTAAGCTAGGCTAGCTGCTCCCTACTGCTTCCAGACCTTGTGCTAAGCTAGGCTGGCTAGCTGGTCCCTACTGCTTCCAGTCCTTGTGCTAAGCTAGGCTAGCTGCTCCCTACTGCTTCCAATCCTTGTGCTAAGCTAGGCTAGTTGCTCCCTACTGCTTCCAGTCCTTATGCTAAGCTATGCTAGCTGGTCCCTACTGCTTCCAGCCCTTGTGCTAAGCTAGGCTAGCTAATAATTTAGGAAAAAACTGTCAAATAACAGTGTTTCACTGCTGAACTTTAAGTGCTGTCACTTAATTGAAGGTGTTTCATCGTAAATGAAGGAAAACCTGTAAAATAACAGTGTTTCACTGCTGAACTTTAAGTGCTGTCACTTAATTGAAGGAGTTTGATTGTAATAATTATGGGAAAACCTGTAAAATAACAGTGTTTCACTGCTGAACTTTAAGTTCTGTCACTTAATTGAAGGTGTTTCATCGTAAATGTAGGAAAAACCTGTGAAATAACAGTGTTTCACTGCTGAACTTTAAGTTCTGTCACTTTATTGAAGGAGTTTGATTGTAATCATTTAGGAAAAAACTGTCAAATAACAGTGTTTCACTGCTGAACTTAAGTTATGTCACTTAATTGAAGGTGTTTCATCGTAAATGTAGGAAAAACCTGCCAAATAACAGCGTTTCACTGCTGAACGAGGTTCTGTCACTTAATTGAAGGAGTTTGATTGTAATAATTATGGGGAAACCTGTAAAATAACAGTGTTTCACTGCTGAACTTAAGTTATGTCACGTAATTGAAGGTGTTTCATCGTAAATGTAGGAAAAACCTGTGAAATAACAGTGTTTCACTGGTGAACTTTAAGTTCTGTCACTTAATTGAAGGAGTTTGATCGTAATAATTTAGGAAAATACTGTCAAATGACAGTATTTCACTGCTGAACTTTAAGTTCTGTTACTTAATTGAAGGTGTTTCATCTTAAATGTAGGAAAAACCTGTGAAATAACAGTGTTTCACTGCTGAACTTTGAGTTCTGTCACTTAATTGAAGGGGTTTGATTGTAATAATAATGTGGAAACCTGTGAAAAAACAGTGTTTCACTGCTGAACTTTAAGTTCTGTCACTTTATTGACAGAGTTTGATTGTAATAATTATGGGAAACCTTGTAAAATAACAGTGTTTCACTGCTGAACTTTTATTTATGTCACTTAATTGAAGGTGTTTCATCATAAATGTAGGAAAAACCTGTGAAATAACAGTGTTTCACTGCTGAACTGTAAGTTCTGTCACTTTATTGAAGGAGTTTGATCGTAATTTTTTTAAATACTGAAAGTTGCCTTATTTTCACATACAGTAAAATGATGAGTATCTTATGTGTTTGTACATACAATTCAATGTAATTTAACATTCAACACAATTAAGCAAATACATGTATTTAAAAAGAATTACCTGTAGAATAACTGACGGTTTTTACTGTTTTTTAATTATATTATTCTCTTTTTTAACATTATTTAACATTACATTTAAAGTTTAACAGCAAAAAAACTGAAAGTTGCCTTATTTTCACATACAGTAAAATGATGTATATTCTAGGTGTTTTACATGTAATTTAACATTCAAGACAATAATTAGCAATGGAATAATCCTGTAAAAAAAAGATAATTTCTTATTAAATCAATTTACAGATTACAACCTTTATTTAATGGTTAATATTTGTATTAAAGGTTATTTACTGTATTTTTATGGCATTTACTGTATTTCTATGGCATTTACACTTAAGGCGAGACACTGAAGGTGAATAGTCAAATATACTTTTTTTGTTGATTTTGAGATTTTGTTATATTTTGCTTCCTAAACATGTCTTCTATGAAACTAGTGACAATAAAACGTCAATAACACACAGTTAGTTGTTTATTTTACATAATTTTGCCTTATTGCATCCATAAATGTGCACATATTTAATGGGGAAGTGCCTCATTTGCATATATAAACATACATTTCAGAAAACTTGCAATATATTTTTTCTTAGTTTATATGTACATAACAAATTGGGAAAGTTTCATAGTGATATCTATTCAAATATTTTTTGCCTATTAGGGGGTACTACACTGTACTACACTGTTTGTAGCCTGTGTGTAGTTCTGTTCAGTTCAATAACATCATTATTATTATTATTATTCAGTTATCAGGCATGTGTTTAGGTTGTCTATTACTAATGGTTTGATTAGGTATTGTGTTTGTAAATATCTGTTTAAAAAAAAAGTATGGCATTTTACAATACAGAACTTTGAAGGCGTTTTCCCAAAAATTAGTTTTAAGAGTTTTTCCTCATACTCTGAGCCAGAAATCTGCACTTCAGTAGCACTCACATACACCAAACATTCCAGTTCTATTCATATCTATGTTCTGAAGGTATTTACAGAAGGGTTTGTTGATATCGCATTCATACCCTGATTTATATCACATTTTATTCTTAAAAACATGGCGAAATATGGAATTTTACCATAAAAATGGACTGAATGGAGTATTTTCTGATTTATTGAGTGATAAAAAGAGATATCCAAAATCCCCTCTGTAATAACCTTTGGCTCTAATATGTCAACAAAATGAAACTATAATTTTGAAAATGGCTTTATCCAATGTTCAGATTTCTGTCCTGGAATTATATGCAAATTAGTGCATATTTAAGTAGATCATGCCTCATTTGCATATTTAAACATACAATTTCAGAAAACTTGTAATACAAAAAAGTCTTGTCTTAATATAAGTAATCAACTGGGGAAGTTTCATTGTGATATCTATTAGTTAATTTTTTTACCCTATTCACCTGCAGTGTCTCCCCTTAAAGTAGAAAAACAAAAGTAATCTGTAAAATAATACATTGAAAGTCCCGTAAAAATAATTTTTTTTAAGAGTGTAGCCTGCAGCTGGCCTACTACTCTAGCCTGCAGCGGGCCTACTACTCTAGCCTGCAGCGGGCCTACTACTCTAGCCTGCAGCTGGCCTACTACTCTAGCCTGCAGCTGGCCTACTACTCTAGCCTGCAGCTGGCCTACTGCTCTGGCCTGCAGCTGGACACGACGACGCAGCTATGAGCTACATCAGACACTGCCCAACAGCTGACCACAGCTGGGCCATCACTGGCCGAATTATTGGCCGAAGATAAAGAACTAAAGAGACAGTTCAATCCTAACTGCGATTCATCAACAGGCTTTTAACGTCGGAGGATAAGACAGTTAGCCTGTTTTCAGTTGTGAAAACGAACCAGGGACAGTGCGAGAGAACAGACCATCTGCAACGACGAGGGAACCATCGGACTGGATCGGCCCGGGGGCGTTTGGTGGCGGAGAGGGGGGACCTGCCTGAGATTCAACAACTGATTAAGAGGCAAGTCTGACCCACATCACATTACATTATCTCGGAAATATTAAGTAGTAATGTACTGAACTTTGTTAAAGAATGGAGATGTTTTTGCAAATTGTAGGTTTGTTTTGTTTTGGCTATCTCCCGGCCACTGAGGGAATGCAGTCACGTGTTCTTGCTGTAATCTGTTTTCGCTCTACTGAAAGGGTTGTGTGAGAATGTTTTTGTTTTGAATAAGGGGAATTATTCTTCTGCAAGATACTCTCCTGTTTTTCTTTTGTGATTTCAATTTTTCAGCTTGGTGGTGGGAGAAGTATGGCCTTGACAAAACCAGAGGCTGGACTGTACTATTGAGTCCTCCGACCACGTCTGGACATTTGCAAAGAGACGCTAATGATGGTTGCTGTTATGGCAACTTCTCTTTTGCACGTGAAACGGGGTCTGTGCAGAGGGCATTTGGTTTTTTAGATAATAAAAATAGTTTTTGCTGAGTTATTATAATTTGTGTTATTTTTTGGTTTAATGATAATATTTGTTGTTGTCTTTATGAAGTGATAATGATTGTGATTAATATTATCAAGAGGAGGGAACTGTCGTGGAATATATTATCATGTCATTATAGATCTGTGTTGAAATGCATATTCTATCATACATATTCGATAGCCTTGACTAGTTTAATATAGGTCAACTAGCAGAGATCAAAGACACTAGGGCGACAGTCTGGCTGACGTTCAGTGTTAACAACCTCAAGCCTCAAGGGTATAGGACAGATAGACATTTTCAAGTAAATCACATCTTGTTCTTTTCTTCTTTAATCTTGACTCCAGTTTTGTCTCAGGGACGATAAACCTTTAGACTTATCTTCTGTTTTTATTCTCTCTTCTATGTTAAATCTATGTGTCATCTTAAAGGGGAACTATCTTATAAATGGCCTTTTTGAGTGTTTAGCATTGTTTCCTAGCTATGTGAACTTATATTAATATGATCTATGTCTCAAAATTCTCATATTGGTGCATTCTTCCAATTCTCCTCTCACAATATTCACCCTCACTGAACTGAGCCGTTTGAAAATGTGCCTATATGTGATGTCATATAGTCGCTGCTGCATGTTAATGTTCAGGGGGGCCGACGCTCGGGGGGCCCGGCGCAGTGGTTTAGGAGCCCAGGCTCAAAACAGCTCGAAATCTTGAGGTAGAAAAATGCTGTTTTTGAGGACTTGATTAGAAATACAAAACAATGAATAAAAAAAATATATATATTACAGAGGTGTTCCATAGACTCACAGGAATTGTGTAAAAGTGCCCAAATAGTGAAAGAAATAGTAAAATAGTTCCCCTTTAATGTACGTCATGTCATATCTGATATAATATGTTACGTCTGACAACTGTGTATTTAACATATGTTTGAACAGGACTCTTGGTCACTTTATGACCAGAGGCCACTGTGTGAACATGGGTCTCTGACTGTAAATTGAACTTTCATTGTGGCCGCGGTGAAATAACTTTTCTTCTTATTGTAAATAAACGTTCCTATTATTAATAATGACTCAGAATGATTTGTAAACGGCTCATCGTTTAGTCCATAGATATTTCCCATTACACCACCAAAACATGCACGGACTAAAGGGTACCTTGTGTATACTGTTTACTTTTACTCGTACTCATAGTATACGTTCATTCTCTATCGCCTATATTTATTGTAATGTATAATATAACCGATAGGGCAAACAGACCCTCTGCACCTCTGTTTACACTGTTTATTTTTTCCTCATATTTTTATATTCAGATAAAATTGTATTGCCTATATTTATTGCCTATATATTACCCTGCCCACACCTTTACCCCCCTCCTCCTGTTCCCACATGCTGCTACAATGCCCTAATTTCCCCAAGGGGATCAATAAAGGAATAATCGAATCTTGTCTTTTTACTTGATTCCTTTTACAAGGCTTCAAGGCTTATCAGACTTGTTTTGTCTGCAAATGTGCATGTGAACCTCTTTTGGTAAGGGAAGTGTGTGGAGTGTATAGTAATTTGAATTACTCAAATAAATCATCAAACTACCTAACGCTGCTGTCGGGACAAAACCTCATAACTCCAAAAACCCAACTTTTCAGCAGATGAAAAAAACTAACACAGATTTGAGGGTGAGGTTTAGACAGATGATCGGTTTAATGCTTTCCCTTTGTTTAAACTTTGTAAAACCCACACACACATATGGAGGATGATCTACGGAGTTGATTTATATAATAAAAAAAATATTCAAAAAATGGAGTTATGAGGTTTTGTCCCGACAGCAGCGCTATGTTGTTCTATGCTATTATATTTACCTACTCCCCATTGATTGCACAAAGCAGCTATAGTAATGCTCTTTTTATTATTCATTCAGGGTTGTCCCCAAGGACCTGTGACATTAAGGTCGTACTGGGACGCACGCCATCAACAGTATCAAATTATAGCCTTGATTGACTATCTATGACTGATCAATTGTATATTATATATGCTGGATATTAACAAGGGGGTGCTGGATAAATGGTAAATGGTGCATTCATATAGTGCTTTTATCCAAAGCGCTTTACAATTTGTTCCTAAACATTTTACCAATTCACTCACACATTTACACACCGATGGTGGAGGCAACCATGCAAGGTGCCAACCTGCTCATCGGGAGCAATTAGGGAGCAAATAAGAGTCTTGCTCAAGGACACTTCGACACGCTGCCGGGAGAAGCCGGAATCTAACCAGGAACCTGCGGATTACCAGACGACTACTCTACCTCCCGAACCAATGTCGCCCCCCCATATTAACAAGGCAGTGCTGGATATTAACAAGGGGGTGGTGGATATTAACATGGGGGTTGTTAGGGATTGGTGTTGTAGATGTAGAGGACCCAATAGCAGACAGGACAAGGAGGAAGCAGGCAGGACGAGATGGAGTGTAGTTCAAAGGAGAGCTTTACTCAAAACAAGGACCGTAAACAAAAACACTATAACCAAAAAACAAACTTTCAAAAACATGAAACAAAAACCTCAGCAATGCTGGAAGAGAACACGGCACAAAACTAGCACAGGGAAAACTTACTAAATACCAGGAAACAACAGCTAAATGCACAGGAACAACCACTAACACAAATATGACAGGAAACAGAATACAGAATAATGAACTGACACCGGGAAGGGAGCATACAGGACTAATATACACAGGTTGATTAACACAAGACACATGAGGACTGATTAACAACGAGAGACACCTGGGATGGGAACAGAACGACAAGACTAAGAGTGACACTAAATACAAGACAAGACTGAACACTAGAAACATCACATCAACACAAGGAAACTAACACCACAGGAACATAACACTAACAGGGGAACATGCAGGGCAAGAGACACACTGGGAGACACAGTAACAGGGGAAGGACACAGGAACATGGAAACATTAAAGAACCACCAGTGCACCAGGAGGGTATGCACTGGTGAGGGTAGTACAAGGGGAGGTGAAGGGAATTGTCCAGCAGGTGGAGGAAGAGGACCATAAATGAGTGGGGGGATATGTCCAGGAATGCGAGGGGGAACGAGGGCAGGACCAGGCGGAACGTAACAGGGGTGCTGGATATTAACATGGGGCCAGGGCTGGATATTAACATGGGGTGCTGGATATTAACATGGGGTGGATATTAACATGGGGGTGCGCTGGATATTAACATGGGGTGCTGGATATTAACATGTGGCTAGGCCTACAGCTCCACTGTTTGGGGAGAACCATGTTATTCATGTTTTCCACTGTACCTTTAACATTTCTATCTACTGTATAGTATTTATTGTTTATTTTCCAATATAATTAAAGTTGAGTGCTGCTTTAGGTAAACTTTATAAGATAATGTACTGTACATAGCCAGAGACAAATGCTAAGATAGCACAACATCCTGGCTGTCCTCATCTTGAATTATAAGCGGCACGGTGGTGTAGTGGTTAACACTGTCGCCTCACAGCAAGAAGGTCCAGGGTTCGATTCCCGCTTGGGGACCAGGTTTCCATGATGCCAGTTACCCAGGTGGGGTATCTCCCAGGCCTTTCTGTGTGGAATTTGCATGTTCTCCCCGTGCTCGCAAGGGTTTCCCCCCCGATAAGATAAACCCAATGGAAAAACATGCACAACAATAGATCGCTAACGCTGTGGCGTCCTTGACGAAGACGGACAGAAGCACTTGGATTGGTCCCCTGGTGCGGCTCACGTTGACGCCTGTCTGCTCCCGGCTGCCCATGGGGGGAAGGACGACGGGATGGGTTAATCGCAGATACGAATTGCATGCATGCATCGCATGCGTGCCGATTGATGACCTCTGAGCAGGTCCTAAATTATTTATTTTATTCTTCTTCTCAGTAAAGGAAACACAATGGTAGCTGCTAACATTAATAATAATAATAATAATAATAATAATAATAATAATAATAATAATAATAATAATAATAATAATAATAATAATAATAATAATAATAATAATAATAATAATAATAATAATAATAATAATAATAATAATAATAATAATAATAATAATAATAATAATAATAATAATAATAATAATAATAATAATAATAATAATAATAATAATAATAATAATAATAATAATAATAATAATAATAATAATAATAATAATAATAATAATAATAATAATAATAATAATAATAATAATAATAATAATAATAATAATAATTAATTGGATTTATATAGCGCTCTTCATGACACCCAAGTGACCCCAGAGCGCTTAAAGTGATTGCCTGGTCCATCTTTGATCTTAAAAGGGAACTATCTTATAAATGGCCTTTTCCAGTGTTTAGCATTGTTTCCTAGCTATGTGGACTCATATTAATAGGATCTATGTCTCTAATTCTCATATTGGCGCATTCTTCCAATTCTCATCTCACAATATTGTCCCTCACTGAACTGAATCACTCACTGAACTTAGCGTATCTTTGACGTAAGAGGTTTTCTCATCTGCATAATAACGCCCGCCCCCTCTGTTTGTTGACACAGACCGCAAGGAAGGAAGTGCAGAGAGTTAGCCTAACGTTAGCCTAACGTAAATAGTATGAGCAAAACACGCAGGACATGTGCTGCTCCCGAAATGCTCCCGCTGTTTCTATGTGCAGTGAGAAGTGAAAGTGCTTTGCATTCTAGACTAGTCATTCATTTACATGGTAAACTAAATATGCGGCTAGCTAGCTAAAGCCACGCTGATGATGACAGAGAGGGACAGAGAGAGAAGAGCACGGGTGGGGGCTATCGGGGGAGGGAGCTGTCAGAGACAGAGAGAGAAGAGCACAGGTGGGGGCTATCGGGGGAGGGATTGGGAGCCGTCTGTGTGTGTGTGTGTGTTTGTGTGTGTGCGTGCAGCATATTTTTTCTGTAGGTTCACTTTGATGTTAGTAGAGTAGTATGAGCAGAGCTACAGGTGGGGGTCTGTCACTCAAATCGCATTCCGAGTATGGGTGGAGCAGCCTCTAAATGGCTTAAAATCTTGAGTTAGAAAAATGCTGTTTTTGAGTACTTGATTAGGAATACAAAACAATGCATTTTTTGGAAAAAAAAACGTACAGATGTGTTCCATAGACTGACAGGAATTGTGTAAAATTGCCCCAATAGTGAAAGAAATAGTAAAATAGTTCCCCTTTAATAGTGATTTTACCTTCATTCTTTATTCTTCAAAGTTTATTGTTATAGCGCCACCATCTGGCCAAATGGCAACAAATTCGACATTGCACTCCCTTACGTCCTCAGCAACGGTCGATCGGATGACCGGTTCTCGAGATATGCATAAAGTTTATTGTTATAGCACCACCATCTGGCCAAATGGCACCAAATCTAACACTGCACTCCCCTGGGTCCTCAGCAATATGCCCACCGAGCATGAAGTTGATCGAATGAACGGTTCTCAACATATGCACACCACAGTCAGGCATGCAGACACACAGAGATTCCTTCCTTTATAGTTAGATTGTCATTACATTGTTAGTGGTAGGCTATTGCTTTGGGTGATAAAGCCTGGCTGATATTGCACAATACCAGCAAGAATGCATCGTCTCACGTACACCCTCTATGAGACCTATGTGACACCATTACTGGAAATAAGAGCAAGTTTAATCATCTCGCTTCATGAGCAGTCTCTGGGTGTACCTCGGTTCGGAGGTTATCACGGTGTGGTAAATCTTTCCTGAGCCGCCTTTGAGATGGATGAGAAAATGCCCTCATACTGTAGATTTTTTTTTGGTTTTAAACAGATCATGTCAAGGAGAAGTACAGCACGTGAAATGAGTCGCTATACACGAGGTCTCATCTGGGATTCAGCTTCTCTTTGTTGGGAAGTCACTCCAGCGCCGCACTAAAGGAGCAGAGTCAGCAGTGAGAGATGCAGAGTACGCTCAAAGTGACACTTCAAACCAGTAGTCACTAATAACACGCATGATAAGATCGAGATAATACCGATGGTTTCACACAGGGAAAGAGGTGCAGGCACAGGTTGCCATGTGTGGAGAGAGTGAAGGAATGAGGGGTGGAGTAAAGAGAAATGATGGAGAAATTAGAAATGGAGAGAGTAAAGGAATGAGGGGTGGAATAAAGAGAAATTATGGAGAAAGTAGAAGTGGAGAGAGTAAAGGAATGAGGGGTGGAATAAAGAGAAATTATGGAGAAATTCGAAGTGGAGAGAGAAAAGGAATGAGGGGTGGATTAAAGATAAATGATGGAGAACGTAGAAATGGAGATAAAGAGGGGAGATACAGTATGGCAGTGGTCCTTATTTGTCATTAGAATGGATTTTCATGTACCGAAGAGAGAGCTAAATAGACAACATAGTGTGATGGAATTAAGTCAGAATGCAATTTCATTGTTGTTGTTGTTATTGCTTTTCCTCTAGGAAACGTGATTCTCATATTTGTATAAACAGCACAACTATTGCCAGGGCCGTTTCTTCTCACTCCATCTAGAAAGCACCACATTTACAAACAGGTTAGGTTTGGGGAGTAACAGATTACCCAAAATTAAATTGGGTTACAATAATCAGATTACCAAATTGTAATTTATTACAGTTACAGAAACACAGTAATTAGATTACATATACTTTGTAATAATTGTAATAACCCAATTGTAATAATTGTAATAACCCAATTATTACAGTTACAGACATTTGTATATGTAATCTAATTCCTGTGTTTCTGTAACTGTAATAAATTACTAGTTGGTAATCTGATTATTGTAACCCAATTTCATTTTGGGTAATCTGTTACTCCCCAAACCTAACAGTGTGTTTATTAGTTTACTCTTAATTTGTGTTTGTAAATGTGGTGCTTTCTAGACGGAGTGAGAAGAAACGGCTGTTCATACAAATATGATAATCACGTTTCCTACCATCCAAGATTGGTTACTAAGCAACATTTGTAAGCAACAACGTTTATGAGAATATAATTATGAACACAATTTCAGACATTTTGCCATTCAACTGGAATACATTGTTAGGCCTGATGGCAGGGTCGGCTGGCATCTGATCTGTAAAGAAGCTAATAATAATAATAATTAATTACATTTATATAGCGCTTTTCTAGACACTCAAAGCGCTCCCCACAATGTACGGTGGAAATTGCCTCCTTCACCACCACTGGTAGCACCCAACCTTGGGCTACGCAGGCTCAATGACTGCCATACACTGGCACCCGGCACACATCACACTACACAATGGCTGAATGGCTCAGGAGACAGGGATTGATATCAGCCAATTAAGGGGAAGGGATGATTAGGTGGCCTTGATGTCAGAGACCTGATTGGGAATTTGGCCAGGAACGTCTGGGAACCCCCTACTCTTTCCGATAGGCGTCCTGGGTTCTTTAACGACCGAGATTCAGTCAGGACCTCGGTTTAGCGACTCATCCAAAGGACGGCACTCGCAGCTATACAGTGTAACAGGGGCATTGTTACTGATGAGTCCAGAGGACAACAACACCACTTTCCGACAACGGCCTTGACCAGGGCTCGAACCGGTGATCTTCCGATCATGAGTCTGGAGCTCTATGTAGCCACGCTGCCTCCCCCCTCTGTGCTTTGTATAGAGTTGGAGAAATGTATTGTGTCTGCACTTTCTGAACAGAAGCTTTTTATTTAATATTCAGGTATGTCTTTAATTTCTTTGATTTTGTAACTTTTTGTGACTCATGATTTATCATTATCACATCCCTAATGGTTACCCAGCGTGTGAGTGTGTGAAAACTCTCACACAACCAGTGAAGTTGACTAAGAACACAGCCTGTGGGAGCAGTTTCAAGCGGAGGGAGGGTTAGGTCATAGGTTTTGCTGGGCAAAGTCTCAGGCTACGTAACAGGTTGCGTGAATCTTCTGTAGTGTTGCCCGGAGTGACCGATCTACTCAACGTATTATGTATGTTGAGTAACCTGCTGTATAAAACAATGCAACTTCTGTTAAGCTAGTCCATAAACTAGTAATATTGTGGAATATGTGTCAGCTAAGTCATTTGTATTTAGCCCTTTTGTGTTACGGTGGAGGTAGGTAGAATACAGTTTTGCAGAAAGGGAAAGGTATGGAGGAGGCAGATACGAGGATTGAAGCTTGGAGAGGGAGTTTACTGTAGAATCCAGTGCAATACAAAGAACATACAGAAACTACTTAACAACCTACTCAACAAAACAACAAACACTAACACTTACTATAGGATGACATCACAATACGGCGTGGACAGGAAACGGGGAAGGAGACAGGAGGAATGTCGCCACAAGGAAGGGAGGACAGACAGACACCTAAATACCCCAACTAATTAACAATTAGAAACACCTGGCCAACACAGAAACACAACAACCTAGACACCAGTCAATGACACACACAAAAGCAACTCATAACAACCCAAACAGTACACCAAATCACACAAGGGAAGGGAAAGTCAATGACAACACACACCAGGACACCACATTGATCACACTATTAATTAATGTTAAAATAGTAGTCAGGATGTCCAGTGTACTGGACTGCACCGTCTGTGGATCGCCACCAGAGGGTAGGAGACCAATGTTAGGTAGAGAGCCACTGTTGGGTGGAGGGCACTGCCCAGTGTTAGGTGGAGGGCACTGCCCAATGTTACCATCCTGCCCAGTCCAGCCAGGACCGGGCCTAGGATCGTGACACTTTTGTTACATTTCTCTTGGGAAGCGGAGTTGGAGAAAAATCATTTGCGGGCACTTGGAAGCCGTTTTCTTTTATTCAGCATAAATGATGGACGTGGAGTCCAGACTGAGATCCTGGGTCACATCTTATCATTCAGCATCATAAAAAAGACACAACTCCGATTCAGCCGATCACACATAGGCTCCTCCGTTCCTCCTCGGATCAAGAGTGAAGAATGCTGCTGCCTGGACTCTGCCTGGTCTCCTGCTTTAGTCGATAGCAGTAGTGACAGTTCCTCTTAGCCGTGTTATTTCTGGACTCTCGCTGCGACGGCACTCGACTGATCCTCCTACACTTGATCACGATGTTGCCGTCAAGGCAAACCACTTCTCTTATATCCATGGCGACGATGGCCTTAGCAAAGACTTAAAAGTCAAGTTAGACCGCGCTCACAATCGTTGACACTGGGTGCTGCAATCCCGAAGATAAATGTAGAATAAAGCAGGAAGCCGGACCAGCACTCTCAGGTTGCATCCAATTAAGAACCAATGTGTGCCTTCTTCAGTGTTGGTTAGCCATCAACACTGAAGAAGGAACACATTGGTTCTGAAAAATGTATGTATCCGGCTGCAATTAAAATGAAACCTGAGAGTGCTGGTCCGGCTTCCTGCTTTATTCTACACTTAGCAAAGACTTGGCATCTAACGTTAGCTACACTAATAATAATAATAATAATAATAATAATAATAATAATAATAATAATAATAATAATAATAATAATAATAATAATAATAATAATAATAATAATAATAATAATAATAATAATAATAATAATAATAATAATAATAATAATAATAATAATAATAATAATAATAATAATAATAATAATAATAATAATCTTAATTTATATAGCACCTTTCATACACGGAGTGCAGCTCAAAGTGCTTAACAGAGACACGTCTTCTTTAAACAAGTCAAGAGGAAAAAAACACAGTAACACAGTAATTCAAGAAAAAACAAGAATACCATAAGGTCCATAAACTCACTGCAACACTCCCAGACGTACCCCACGTGAACGTAAGGAAAAACTCACTAAAAGGGGGGATCTCCCTTCTTATATGTCGGTGATATTAGTGTTGCATGTTGCATTAAAAAGAGGCGAACAGCTGGTAAGCATGCACCCATGTGTGTAGTGAAACACAGATGAGTGCATGCGATAGCAACTGAACATTTTGAAAAATTAAATATAGAGCTGATAGTGATAACAACTGAACATTTTATAAGATTAAAGATAGAACTGATAGGTGCGGCTACGTGGTGCAGTGGGCAAGGCGCTCACCACGGATACTGGAGACTGGGCTCGAACAGGTTCGCCTCCCTGTTCGAGCCCAGCGCTCCACATTGCTTTCAGTTTAGCTGGTCGTCCGCACTAATACACATTGGCAGTATTAGGGGGAGGGAAACTGATGGGTGGGGATCGGGCGTTGTGGACAGCGACTCCTACACGTCGGTTGGTGCGCCTGCGCAGTAGAATCAGGAAGCGACGGGGGCGGGGCCCCTCCAAAGCCCAGACCCCTGACGCTGAAAGATCGAGCCGCGCAGGTGGAAAGATGCGACTGCTGTTACCTCGAGTATCGGAGGGGACTCGTGCTATGTATGACTTAGTCCACATTGCAGCCGGCTTGTGGGAGGCATGAAACAACGTTCAAAGACAGGGGAGGGTTGAATTGGATGATACGAAAATTGGGATGGGAGAACATTTTTAAATGGGAGAAAAAGTGGATTAAAAAAAAGATAGAACTGATAGCGGCTCCAGCCGAGTCACAGGGGTGCGTCCTCCCGGGACGTTCCACACTCCGGCCACCACTCCGAGACAGCCGAAGACAGGGAGACAGGAGGCGACGCAGAGAGGGCCGCATCCCCCCGGCCATCACGGGACGTCGAACACTCCGGCCACCACCACGAGACAGCCGGAGACAGGGAGACAGGGGGGCACGCAGAGGGGGGGTCGCATCCTGGGTGGGTGTCATCACGGGACGTCCAGCACTCCAGTCGTCACTCCGGCCGGAGATAGGGAGACACGGGGGCATGCAGAGGGGGATCGCATCCTGGGTGGTGTCGTCACGGGACGTCCAGCACTCCGGTCATCACTCCAGGACAGCCACCCACAGGGAGACAGGGAGACGGGAAAGGCATTAGACTGCACGCGTGATTGTGATGGTGATGGGCGAACATAGCAATAGATACATGTGGTAGGCATATATGAAGTAAGCATATTTTGTGAGTACAATAGAACAGTCCGTTTTGAGGAATTGCCTCCTTGTAGGTGAGTGACACTGCTGGCCCGATGAGACTGACCGTGCAGCATGTCAGGGACATAGTACAGATATGAGAGGCCTTCTGTACGTTTTGAGGGGTTGTTTCCTTATAGGTGAGTGACAGTGCTGACAGTGTCAAGCAAGCTACCGCCAACGAAACATCACCAGATGTCATGTCAATTGTCCCACCACCTCCTGCTTGTCATTTTGACGTGTTGCTATTTCTAATGATATGCGTGTGGTACAGTAGTTATTTATAATTGACTTGCGGAATTGTCATTTTAGGTGAGGAAAAGGGTAAAATAAATGTTTGGGCTATATTTTTCCATTAGACACCATTCAATATTCAATCAACAACATATATGACTCAATTAGATGTGTAGCTATACAATATTTCGGAATCTTAATTTTCACTAGTGAATTTTAATTGCTGTTACGACCCTGGCTCAGGGGCACGCAACCTATGTGCAAACCAACACCAAAACCCTGTGCTCTAACTCAAAGTGCTACTATCTCAAGGAACTATTAATATAAATGTTAACTAAAGTACTAAGGTAACCCAACGGACAAGGACTAGAAGAACGTGACAGCTCTTTCTCTAAGCACAGACAGTGCATGTGTGTTACTAGGTCTGCCTTTAAAGCTCCCCAGCAGGTAACCAATCAGCACTAATTGGCTAATTGGCAGGCCTCACCTGCATGCCCGGTGACACAGGAGTGATCAGGCCTCTAGTACATAACACCTCCCCCACCAAACTGGTTGCCCAAGAGGCAACCACTACACAACAACCCATAAACAAAACAAAAAACAACTGTGACCCCTTAGTTGTCAGGGCCACTACCACAACAGCGATAACGGGTACCACAAACACCGGTACTATGATCGTGAGAGGGCGTTTGCTAGCACGTTGTCCCTCCCACAATGTGGCGAATATCCAAGTTATACGCCTGGAGGAACAAACTCCATCGCATCAAACGATGGTTCGAGTTCACCATGCTGCGAAGAAAAACCAAAGGGTTATGGTCTGTATACACAACAAGGGGTAAACTGGAGGATCCAACGTAAACACCAAAAAGGTTCAAGGCAAGAGCCGGGTCGGCCCCTGTCGAACACGACCACCGATACCGATCTGTCAAAATTATACTGCAAACCAAAATCAACCTGAGAACTGCGCTTAACAGAACAGAACACAGCACAACAAAACCATAGATCACTGATACCACCACCGCACCCATATCCATCCCACCTGGCACTGGCAGTTCAGGATACTGCACACCGTGAACATCCAGAGTAGGCTGTACCGCCTCAGGTACAGCCCCAGTGTACCGGGAACATGGCAGTACGACAGTCACAATAACGTCTGGAACACCATCTAAAATGGCGTCACCCAAAATAACTTTGTCCTGATCAAAATCAAAGTGGCTGCCACTCAACAGACCAGGTCGCGAAGACGGCTCCTGCTCCACAGGACACAGGTAACTAGGTTGACCATCACACCTAGTGCATGGCAGAGAATCAGTGTGGACATGTGGATCAATGTCAGAATCATCAACTGACATACTGGGACCATCCCTGCCCACAAGTGAAACATTAGGGACAATAGAGCTATTGTGGGAAGGCTGGCAGCCTAAGTCAAGCTTAGTAGCCTCTCCAACTAGAACGGTGTCACATGAAACAACAGCACCTCTCATAGCATCCTTCCCACACTCCTCCTCCAATTCGTTCGTGGCCTCAGCCACCGTACAGGCTGGGAAGACCTTGAGACACGGCGCTGCCATATCATCTCCTGTCACATGCTTCTCCGGCACGCCTGTCAACTCTGGTTTCACCACCGGGCCTAACACAAAACCACAATCAAGAGAATCATTATGCAGAGGTACATCCAGTGTGCTTTCCAAAATTCTCAACAGGTACACATTTTAACTCAACAAAGAATGTGTCACTAAGTGTAATGTCCCAAGTCGAAGTATCAACAACATCACTTTTGTCCTTTGACATTTCTCGTGCCACAGCACACACAGGAAACACTCCTGGATGTTTCTGTGCCAGCTCATTAGAGACCTCAGAAACCACAGGAAGGGGAGTTACAACCGGAGTAGCCAACACTTTGTCACCAGCCAAATCATTCCCTAGAATGAAGGACACCCCCTTTATGGGAATGTGAGAACATACCCCCACAACAACATTGCCTGATACTAAGGGAGAATTGAGCGTGACCTCATGCAAAGGTGCATCCACAAATCCACCCCCAAAGCCCCAAACAACGACACCAGAATGCAAAGAAGAGTTTTCTGAAAACGACAAAACCCCCTCCAGAATGAGGGACTGAAAAGCACCGGTATCTCTCCAAATTGTTATAGCCTGTTTGGACTCTAGTGCATTAGTCAGGGAAACAAATCCATTCATCATAAACCTTGAGGAACCCTCGAGTTCTTTGTCCACACGTTTGATACTTTCCCCATCCCCATCTAACGTTGGCATAGGCGTCCTGCATATGGTTTCTACCAGAGCCACGGTTCTGAAATTTTTCTGCTCAAGCACCGGGCACCCAGCAACGATATGACCAGGTTCTTTACAGTAAAAACAGATAATCCCTTCTGGGAATGCACCAGCAGAACCACCCCGCCTAGGAGGTGAAGTTAACTGACCAGCAGACACAGGTTTTGGGAAACGGCACCCCTGAACAGGACGCCTATCCCCGGACTCAACACGGTAGTCCTCCAAAAACACGGACTTGTGTGTCAACACAAACTCATCGGCGAAGACAGCGGCGTCGCCTATCTTCGATACCCCATGCTCATTTAGATGTGTGGAAACGGTATCAGGAACACATCTTTTAAATTCCTCTAGGAGAATCAACTGCCTAAGCTGCTCTCTTGACTCTGCCTTCTGAGAAGTGCACCACCTGTCAAACAGGTTCTCCTTCTCCCTACCAAACTCAACATAAGACTGCCCCTCCGACCTGCGATAACCTCTAAAACGCTGACGATAGGCCTCAGGGACCAACTCATAAGCCCTCAAAATGGAAGCTTTAACCAGCTCATAATCAGCGCTTTGTTCAAGGGACAGAGCAGTGTAGGCTCCTTGTGCCCTACCAACTAAAACACATTGCAGCAGCAGTGTCCAGGCGGTATCAGGCCACTTCAATGTGGTTGCCACCCGTTCAAAAAGGGGAAAATATCTTTCCACGTTTTTCTCAAAAAATGGTGGCACCATCCTAATATTCCTGCCTACATCAAACCTGGAACGTGACTCTGGATGCAGAGCACCCGCCTGCAAGGCAGCATGCTTATATTCAAGCTCCTTCTGTGCACGCTCGTGCTCCAGCAACATTTGTTTCTCCTTAAGCTCACGCTCCTTAAGTTCACGCTCACTGTTAAACTCACGCTCCTCTCTTCTCTCCTTAAGCGCACGCTCCTCTCTCCTCTCCTCACGCTCCCGCTCTAGCTGCCTTTCCTTAAACTCCAACTCCCTAATCCTCCACTCACCCTCTGCACCAGATAATAACGGAGACACGTCAGACAAAGGAGGCTCCTCCACCCTCTCCTCAAGCACCTGTTCCCTAATGAGCAAAACCCTCAAAGCACCCAAGGCAGATGGTTTCAAACGTTTCTCACTGGGAGTAAGCTCGACCTTGTAGTGCACAGCAAGCTCGAGAAGCTGTTCTTTTGAAAACCTCTCCAACATGTCATGTGAAGGGTGATCCACAAAATCCCTAACGGAAGCCATCTTTTCTGCACCAGCGCCACAACCCGTTCACTTTAGAGTCACCAAAAGCTGCCAAAAGCACCCTAGCACACACACAATCCACCTAAAGAGCCACCAAAGAAACACCAAAGAACCACTGAAGAACGACTAAAGAACCACGACGAACCACTGAAGAACCATAAAGAATGCCAAAGCCACTAATACTAACCATAAAGGGACGCGGTGGCAATGTGTGCTACGGAGCGCACATTTCTAGGACGCAAAAAAAACATAAAAAAAAAACACCCACCCCAAATAGACGTGTCATACACGCAGGGTGTTAGGTGCTACCAGGTATGCTCACCAAACACTCAAACAAACAAAATAAATCCAACAAATAATTCCAAACAGGTGCGCCTTCTAACCTGATATGACTACATATGCTTCTACGTCTAAACTGCAGAAAAAACCGGCCCACCACATGTCTACCCTAAGAAACACTAAATCAAGCCCTACCACACTACCTGTGTTTTCTGGCCGCCCTAATCTACCTACCCTTAAACTAATGCCCTGTAGACCTAACTTTCTTCAACCACACCTGCTACCAGTCAAAGATCATATACCAATCATTTCATTGACCGCCCCAGGAGTACGTGGTGCACAGGACGCTAACCAACAACCAGAAAATAATGTCCCTATCTACATGTGGTGCCCACTAAACTATATATTTTAACAGCATAAGTAGTCACATCAAATTACAAACAAATACGGCATACTCACCTGTTTGATGAAATGGCTCAGCCCCCACGTTACACCATATGTAACGAACACCACCCAAACCATAATATGATGACACCCCGTGCAAAAAAAAAAAAAAAAAAAAAGTTCTAGGGGTAAAAGATCCCGGACGAGCGCCCAACTGTTACGACCCTGGCTCAGGGGCACGCAACCTATGTGCAAACCAACACCAAAACCCGTGCTCTAACTCAAAGTGCTACTATCTCAAGGAACTATTAATATAAATGTTAACTAAAGTACTAAGGTAACCCAACGGACAAGGACTAGAAGAACGTGACAGCTCTTTCTCTAAGCACAGACAGTGCATGTGTGTTACTAGGTCTGCCTTTAAAACTCCCCAGCAGGTAACCAATCAGCACTAATTGGCTAATTGGCAGGCCTCACCTGCATGCCCAGTGACACAGGAGTGATCAGGCCTCTAGTACATAACAATTGCAAAAACATTTAGAAGGCAAAGCAACCCAAAAGCAATTGGAAGTACAAATCATGTTATCGAATTTTAGCACAGATTATGTTACAGAGTTTTATTCCCGTAGGTTGTGAGTGTGACTGATTAAAATTGTGACCACAAGTGACCACTAATCTATAACAGGTAAAACATTTTAAATAACTTTCATAAACCTTTTATACTCTTATGTTCTTTTGTATGTGTATGTGTGTGTTTGTGTGTGTGTGTGTGTGTGTGTGTGTGTGTGTGATGCAACATAAAGAGGAGCAAATTAAAATTCAGTGCAAGCAAGACTAAAAGCCAAGCCAGTTGTCTCCCTATCCATCCATCAGACAGGAGAGGATATGCAGCAGAGCAGTCCTGTACTACCACTGCTTGTACAGGAGCAGCCACCATCACTCATAGCAGCCCAGGGTGAAGTTTGAAATGCTAAATCTACCCAGCATCTCAGTGATGTAAAACCTAATGCACTGAATGTGAACGGATCATACTGTGACCAGACAGAAAGTCAATTTTTACTATCACTAATCAGAACAGCCAGGGATGGAGGATGGAGGGGGAGGGGGGAGCGAGAGACCCCGCTTGTCCCCATAAACTCCCCCCCAGAAAGGAGGCTGTCTGCTGGGCTGACTCGGCCTGATCGATGACCCCCCCAGCCCCATGCCCTTGGTAACAGTGCCATAACTTGTCTTGTGATCACATATTGAGTTCATAACTCCAGACCTCTGTCACACAAGAGGTTCATATCCTAGATTTGAGTGGTTAAATGTGAGCATGTGCACACTCACGTACATGTGCGCACGTACACAAACACACAGGTTAAAATTAATGAGGCAGGCTTGTGACCGGAAGGTCACAAGTTCACATCCCCTGACTAGCTAGAAACATTTTGGCAGTGAAAATTAATGAGAAGTGCTATCCCCACCCTCGACAACCCCTCAACAACTACCATCCAAGTGTCCTTAGAGGCACTTAACCCCCATTTGCTGGAGTGGAGGTGCCCTGTGACCAGTAGTAAACTAGATATGACCACAACAACCTATACAAACATTAAATTAACTAGCACTGGCCAGCTAACATTATGTTTAAACTCACATAAAAATGCAGGCGCATTTGCTGTGCAGACAGTTCTCACAGTTCAATGAGGGAGACGGAATCGATGGCATGATAAGACACGACCATGACAGGTCTCACGATAGGCTAACAAGCTAACTAGGCTGCTCTAGCTAGCAAGCACACCAGTAGCAATCAATAATCGAAACCAAAGACAAAGATACAGTAGGCTATAATAAGATGTGTGAAATCCGAATAATGTATAATTAACATAGCGTAGGGAACCAGAAGCTAGCTAGTTTCAGCAGACGTGGTAGGCTGTATGCTAACAAGCTAGTCCACACTAGGTCACTCTAGCCACGTATGTTAGCTGTATGATTCATGCTGGTTATTAATGTTCCCTAACGTTATCAATAGCAATCACAAGTTACAGTAGCTGTATGATTCCACAAAAAGCACACTTGGTTATACAAGCGATGAAGGTTTAGGGAAAGGGGCTAAATGATTGCTACAAAGTCGTGGATATCTAGACCGCAATTAAAAAACAACACCCCTTTTTCCAGATTGTTATTTGCGGCATAAAACAGCGTCTTATATTCAGGACAAATGGGTCATTCTTAAAATTACAGCATGCCTTCCATCTGAAAGAAGCTTTCTTACTAGAATGTCCCAGGAGGATAAAGTTGGTGATGGCTCCGGAATGACGTGCATCAAGGTCAGGGTCAAAATGTATTGCGGAGCTGGTAAATAGTGCAATGTATTTTGGTTGACGAATTACAAAATTCTATTTCGGTCATATTACTAGTATACATGCCGTCTACATTATTGCAAAAGATTTACTTTGTTGAGCTTTTCTGGACAGTTTGCAGGTGCCGCCTTGGCCGTGTGTGCTGCTGGTAGCCTCTCTAAAAACAGCGCTGTTTGGTGCTAGATCAGTCACTCCGATCCGGCAACACTATAGTAGATTAATGTGACCGGTTACGTAGCCTGAAACTTTTGCCAGCAAAACCTATGACCAAACCCTCCCTCTGCTTTGTTCTTGCTGTGTTCTTAGTCAACTTCACTGGTTGTGTACAAGTTTTCACACACTCACACACACTGGGTAACCATTAGGGATGTAATGATAAATCATGAAACGGTGTTATGGGTCCCAGGGCTATAGTACCATGTAACAAATGATTTGAGTTCAATACCTTGCAGTTCCTTGAAAAACACAGATGGAATGAAGACACAAACCATGCATTTATCTTCCCAATTCTCTTTCCTCTCATTTATTGATTTAAAAACTTACCCTAGTGCATTAGCGTCTCTTTGTTTCAATGTTTTCCCCAAGTGCATTTGTGTCTCTTTGTTTGTTGCTTTCTTTTAATAAGGTACATTAGTAATTTCTTCCTTTTAATAGGATGTTTGTAAGATTTGTGAATGAGTTAATTGCAAAAATGCCCATGGTAAAATATTTTTAAGGTATGAATCGTCAATTTTGTGGAGTTTGAATCAAACTAATATTTTCACTTAATTAATGTTCCCATACATGTGTTGTAATGTTTTGGAATGTGAACAGTCATACTGTATGCTGATTGCTCAGTGAATTAACAGTATGTGTGAGGTGTAACTTCTAGATGTTTAAAGAGGAACTGGCAATGACTTAACAGAAATAACTCAAAATGTCTGTAGAGCGTTCAGGGCCCCAGCATTGAAAATGTTGCTATTCAATGTACACAACCATGCTAATAATGTGTTCAAGGACCCATAGAAATATATCGGTAGCTCACAACACGACAATCACTAGTTTCTAATAACCACACTTTTTAAACTCAGTACTGAACACTCGAAACAAAACTGATTACACTTGCGCTACATAACGTTTAGCTTCAGGAGGTATAGTGTTTTTTTTATTTTCAGTGTACTGACCTGAGAAAACGCAGGGGAAATGAATGAAAGGAATGAAGACACAAACTCTGCATTTCTCTTCCCTGGGGAGAGGCGGGGAAACCCTCACCTTAGGGAACCTGGCACAACACCACCTGGGCTCATTGGTCCCGCTGTTCTCTTTCATAATAAACTATGGCTTCTAACACCAACATGTATGTGAAATTAACCCTCTCTATGGAAATTTTTTGCCAATGACACTGCCTCTTTAATATGAATATATATATCTATATATATCTATATATATTAGGGATGCTCGATATTGGCTTTTTTACCGATACCGATATACCGATATTGTCCAACTTTTCATTTCCGATACCGATATCAACCGATATCAACCGATATCAACCGATATATGCAGGCTTTCCCCCCCCCCCCCCCAAAAAACAGAATAATTTCAGGTAATTAACATTACATATCTCTTGTCGTGGAATTAACACAACATTATGCATACTTTTGACAATTAAAAAAATCTGAATGTGTCCTTACTTGCTTGCCTGGGTAAATAAAGGTTAAATAAATAAAAAATAAAAAAAATAATAAAAAAAAGATTTGAAAACCAATACCGATAATTTCCGATATCACATTTTAATGCCAATATCGGACATCCCTAATATATATATTGTATATATAATATTACCAGACATGTCTCTGTTCAATAACATCAGGGGCTGAAGTGGGTCTGCATGGGCTTTTGTCTGGGGGTGGAGCAGTCCTTTCAGGAAGCAAAGCCACGGTGCCAGCAAAATATTAACCAACGGCCATATCAAGTTTCAAGTTTCTTTAATAGTTGTCATACAGAAGTACAGAATACTTTCATACAAAATGCTTCTTACTGTTACGCATATGAAGATTAAAATCTACGTCACAGGCATCTCAGGTCTCCCCCTTGATTAGTTCATATCACTTAGGTTACAGCTGTGCATAAGGACCATTAAACAGTCAATTGTCTCTATTCTCTGGGCAGCACAGCTACTGGGGCAGAGAACAATGGATGTTCCACACAACAATCCACAGTTCACAACGATAATCTATAAAGTCTATAATCTAACAGCAATCCACTAGTGACTTTTTTTTTTTTTTTATCCACTTTTTCTCCTCCTGTTTCTCTGTGTTTTTCTCCCATCCCAATTTAGTCATGCCAATTCCCCCCTCCCCTTCCTGGTTGTTGCTCGCATGTGCCCCCCACTGGTCGGTCTAGGGAAGGTCGATAGATACTATCACATGTCCCCTCCGATACATGCGGAGTCAGCCAGCCACTTCTTTTCACCTGCCAGCGCGGACTCTCATTGGTGAGGTGTAACGTGTGGGAGGCTCACACTACCCTCACCATCTCCTTTCCTCGCTGTGCAGGCGCCCTGACCGACCTGTAGGAGTCGTTGTGTACAACGACCAGATTACCACCCACCGGCTTCCCTCCCGCTGACTCTGCCAATTGAGCCAGTATGACGGCCGGCCAAGCCGGAGGCAACACTGACAGCCAGATTCGATACCAGTGTTGTCTCGCGTTGGTGACGAGCGCTTAGTCCGCTGCGCCACCCAGCCGCCTCACTAGTGACCTTTGTTATGACTCTGTCTGCTTACTTCCTGTCTCACATGGGAGTGGACGAGTCAAGTGGCTGAAGATAGATTACAACAGTGCTATCTAGCAGTCTAGATAAACACAACACAAAATGAACCACCGGTATCCACAAATCTTTGCATGTTAACAATTAAAAGGCAATACAGTGTTCCTGAGAATCTATACAATATCGTAAAACATAATATCACAATACTATCAATATTTTATTCTACCCCTAGCACTGCGTGCATATTTACATCCCTAGTAACCATAGAAACTAAACTCCATCAAAGAAAGAAATATGTTCTGTTTCACCTTCTCAGTCTAAACATGAAGTAAAACTATCAAGAAACAATAACTGCATGTGGCATGTGTACCGATATACTCATATTTGTCCATATACAATATGGATGGCTGGACGGGTTGGTTTGAACTCCTTGTTCTCTCCTGTGTTCTCCTGCTGTGCTTCCACACTACAAATTGGCAAAGTGGGCTAGTGTGTGGGGGAAATGTGGACAATTTGCTAAACTGAATGAAGCATGCATCAGCATTACAATGTGCCACAGTTATTAGCTGCTGTATGGGACTGTGTTTTTCTTTATCTCGCTGTGTCATAGTCATGCCCACTAATTGTCTCTGGGTGTAAAGCCTTCAACAGCAAGTGCCTCCTCAAGGGTTTTACATGCAGTGGATGTGTCTGGATCACGTCCCAGCCTCTTTCACACTTAATGCTAAACTGACATGGTGTTAAATCTCGGTTTTTAAGGAGAACGTGATAATAAATAAAATGGGAAAATAAAAACGTGACGGAAAAAAGAAAATTACACGCTGAATATACGGAAATACTGAAAACCAAAGTGACAATTTGACTCCAACATGACAGACTGGATAGTATACCGATTATATACCACTACTGAGATAAATTGTTCAGTGTTTCATATAGCTAGAGTATACCCTTATGGTGTGAATCAGCTCTATATTCATTCAATTAAATCAGCATCTTACTCTATGTTGTGCATTACAAGTATTCCGAATGTGGTTTAACACTTAACATTTTGCTGTTCATTTCTCTAGATATGTTGGTGCTCTAAGCTGTGGTCAAGAATCAATTGCATTATTTTGATAATCCTAAAAGATGGTTCTTTTATATAAATATTATTTCACTTGTTGATCATGGTTTAGGTTTAGGCTTACTTTATTTGTTCAAGGTGGACAGTGTACATTAATTAACATTTTTAAAACGTAAATGGACCCAATTTTTGCCAAAAGGCTAATTTCCATTGGCAGTCCGCCTGCCAGAAGGTACTGGCTAAAATCCTATGTAAAAAAGGGTTAGCAATACAAACAGAATATAAGTGAGATAAATAACATTAGAATAAAAATACAAACAAAAGCACTTAAAAGCACATAAAAGAACATAAGATAGGGATACAGGGATATAGTGCACAATACAGTCATGGACACAAGGACAGAGCACATCATGACATATTAGAAGACCCAGGCATAGACAAACGCACACACACACGCACGCATGCACGCATGCACGCACGCACGCACGCACGCACGCACGCACACACACACACACACACACACACACACACACACACACACACACACACACACACACACACACACCTACACACACACACACATGACACACACACACACACACACACACACACACACACACACACACACACACACACACACACACACACACACACACACACACACACACACACACACACACACACACACACACACACACACACACAGTGTTGACAATGCTGATTTTCAATGAGCCATTCGTTACAGTATAACCCTGCACTTGAATGAGTGATATGATGTGGACTCTCTAATTGGTTGAGGTATTAAGTTCCATTGGTGCTCTAAACAAAAAGACGGCCTGGCCAAATGCACTTTGTTTTTTTAAAGGGATTGTACAGTCTCCCCTAGCCGCACCTCTAGTATCCCTGGTTGATGCAGACTTAAGGTTGATGAAACCAGACA
Organism: Notolepis coatsorum; assembly: GCF_963971535.1. NCBI lineage: Eukaryota > Metazoa > Chordata > Actinopteri > Aulopiformes > Paralepididae > Notolepis > Notolepis coatsorum. The sequence continues at coordinate 192,426,287 of NC_140167.1, read as the reverse complement.
AAGGAGGAGGAGCCAATCCACACTTGATCTTAAAAACTAGGCAAGTCAAGTCAAGTCAAGTCAAGAGTTTTAATTGTCACGGCATACAGGTATACAATGAAATGCGGCTGGTCTTGCCCGCGACAATGTGCAATACAGTGGTACAACATATAATAGAATCCAATAAAATACAGTGGTACAACATATAATAGAATCCAATAAAAACAACAGTGCAATAAACAGGTAACATGGTGTGCCATCTCGGTATCTGTACATAGTATTTACAGAGCATATAGGACATGCTAGGTAGCTTTAGTAGTGCAATACACTGTTCCTTTTGTTATACTAATTTAAAGTGGCCTTTCCTCTGGCCATAAGTGTGCGTGTGTGCGGCATGAGTGTTAAAGTGGCTGCTAGTGTGTGAGCGTGCTCAGCGTGCGTGTCGTGTATGTGCTTGTGTGTGCTTGTGTGTGGATAGTTCAGTTTCTGTGTCTCTCAATGTTCATTGTTCAAGGCTCTGATGGCCTGGGGGAAGACGCTTAGCCTAAGCCTCTCCGTCCTAGTAGCTGGGGTTCGCAGGCGTCTGCCTGACCTCAGCAGCTGGAACAGGCTGTTATTGGGGTGGTGGGGGTCTTTCATTATCCTGCAGGCTCTGGATTTGCACCTCTTGTTGTATAGAGCCTGCAGGGGAGGTAGCGCAATACCCGTGGTACGCTCGGCTGAGCGCACCACTCTCTGTAGGGCCTTCTTGTCCTGTGCCGTGCTGTTCCCATACCAGGCAGTGATGTTTCCGGTCAAGATGCTCTCTACAGCTCCTGAGTAGAAGGACTGGAGTATCTTCCCCGATACTCTGAACTTCCTTAACTGTCTCAGGTGGTAGAGGCGCTGCTTCGCTTTCTTTACTACTGTGTCTATGTGTGTTGACCATGTCAGATCCTCTGAGATGTGGACCCCCAGGTACTTGAAGCTGCTCACCCTGTCCACGGTAGCCCCGTTAATCATCAGTGGTGTGTGTGTCTCCTGCTGTCCTCTCCTATAATCCACGATCAGCTCCTTGGTTTTACCAATGTTCAGGAGCAGGCTGTTGTCCTGGCACCAACGTTCCAGTACCTCAACCTCCTCTCAGTAGGCCTTCTCGTCGTTGTCCGAGATCAGCCCCACCACCACTGTGTCGTCTGCGAACTTCACTATGGAGTTGGAGCTGAACTTGGCCACACAATCGTGTGTGTAGAGTGAGTACAGCAGGGGGCTTAGAACACAGCCCTGGGGGGACCCGATGCTCAGGGTGATGGTGTTGGAGGTCTGACCCCCCACCCTGACCGCCTGGGGTCTTTCACTCAGAAAGTCCAGTACCCAGGCGCTCAGGGCGGAGCTCAGACCTAGCTCGATCAGCTTGTCCACCAGTCTGGTGGGGACTATGGTGTTGAACGCTGAGCTGTAGTCAATGAACAACAGTCTCACATAGCCCCCCTTCTGACGGTCAAGGTGGGAGAGAGTGCTGTGCAGTACCTGGGAGGCCGCGTCGTCAGTGGACCTGTTTGTCCTGTATGCAAATTGCATAGGGTCCATATCACTGGGGAGAGAGGCACAAATGTGGTCCTTGACCAGCCTCTCGAAACATTTCATGACCACAGAGGTGAGTGCCACCGGTCTGTAGTCATTTGGACATGTTGGGGAGGGTTTCTTCGGTACAGGGATGATGGTAGACATCTTGAAGCAGGCAGGGACTACTGACTTCGCCAGGGATTGATTAAATATGGCGGTGAACACCGGGGCAAGCTGGTTTGCACCGGACTTAAGTATGCGTCCTGTTATACCATCTGGGCCCGCAGCCTTCCTAGTGTTCACCTGCATAAATGCTCTTCTCACACTGTGTTCCGACAACGAGAGAGCGCCCCCGTCCCCCCGCGGTTGCCCCCCCCCCCCCCCCTCCACAACAGCCGGTGCGCCAGTGACGTCACTAGCCAGAGGGCTAGCGGCGACACTGTCTACACCGAACCGAGCGTAGAAGGAGTTGAGTTTGTCCGCGAGAGAGGCGTCGTCGCTCCCCATTGAGGGGGCGCTGACTTTGTAGTCAGTTATTGTGTTCAGTCCCCTCCACAAGCCTCTTGTGTCGTTTTGTGCCATTTGTGTCTCCAGTTTCTCAGCATATGTCCTCTTAGCAAGTTTAACAGCCTTGCGCAGAGTGTAGACTGAAGCCTTGTACTCTTCCATATTTCCTGACTCTCTGCCCAGGTTATAAGCCGTGGTGTGTGAGTTCAGGGCTGCTCTTATAGTGCTGTCCACCCAAGGTTTCTGGTTTGGGAAAACCTGCGCCTTCTTTGTGGGGACAATACCGTCTGCCACTGTTGTTATGTAACTCACAGCGGTATCAGCGTACTCGCTGACGTCACTGGCGCTTCCTTTAAACATGTCCCAGTCTGTGTCCTCGAACGCATCACGGAGCGCGGCCTCTGATTCGTCAGACCACTTTTTTGTCTCACGTGACACGACGACGTCACGCGATCTTTGTTTGTATGCAGGGATTAAAAAAATGGAGTCGTGATCGCTCGCGCTTGCAGCACCCATCAGTGGCGGAGCCGCTACAGCCTTGTAGCCGGCTCTGAACGGGGTGTAACAGTGGTCGAGTGTGTTTCCCCCTCTTGTGGAGCAGGCGATGTGCTGAAAAAAGGTCGGCATCACTTTTTTCAGATTTGCCTGGTTGAAGTCACCAGTCACTATCGTCGCGGCTTCCGGATGCTTGATCTGTTGTTTGTTGAGGTGGTCGTGTAATTCCACCAGCGCTTTGCCAGTATTTGCCTGTGGGTGGATATATACGACGGATATAATGACCGCGGTAAACTCACGGGGTAAGTGGTACGGGCGGCACAGGATTTGGAGATGTTCCATATCTGGGGAGCATGAACTTGAGAGGACATGTACTTCCTTGGGATTAACCCAGAGATTGTTCGTGAGGATGCAGACCCCACCTCCGATGCTCTTCCCAGAGGCTGCCGTGCGGTCTGCTCTCAGGACGGTGAAATTGTCCGATGGAGAGACGCTGTTGTCCGGCGTCGCTGGCTTGAGCCATGTCTCCGTGAAACACATGATGTTAACGTCTCTCATCTCCCGTTGGAATCGGACCCTCGCTCTCAAGTCGTCCATCCTTCCCTCCAACAAACGTGCATTCGCCAGAAAGATGGATGGAATTGCTGGACGGTAAGCAGATCTTTTTAATCTAAGTCTGATACCTCCTCGTCTTCCTCTATGCCTCTTTCTGCCGTTTCCTTTGTTGCCGTTCTCCCGCTTGATTTCTGTTAGCCATTCTGGGCATAAAGTGTCTCCCAACTCCTCTTTGAGTCCGGAGTTTAGGTCCATAAGTGTCTGGCGGTCGTATGACATACCCGCCAGTGATGTTTTAATAAAAAAAGTAGAAAAAACAAACATAATAGCTAAAAATGTGCACAATCGTCGCGGAGCTAAACCAAAGGCGACTGACCGGGGTCGCGCCATCGTAACAGGCAGACGTTTTGATAGAGAATCAGGTTTGTTTGGTGGTGATTACAACTGAGAGCATTAGCCTCTGGTGTTTTACCTTTCTACCATTTGTAGATTCCACAGACACAGTTACAGTGACTTTCTACTCAAGAGTTAAGTCACAACTCTAATGTCTTATGGCATTTTTTAGGCAACTTATTAGTCTAGCCCCTTGTGTGAAATCATTAAAGGGGAGATGAAGCAGTGAACAATGTGATCCTAGTTTGTTTGTTGTGTACCTTGTGTAAGACAGGGTCCTATAATAAAATGTGAAATCCTGCTTATTTGTCTGAAAAATCAAATATAATTTCCCTGTTTTCGCCATGGGCGGCGCCATTTCGTTGCTGACGTCACGGTGTTGGTTTGGTGTATACACTGCTGGTTAGCTGCATAGTAAACATGGACTGTCGGGTCAGTCAAATGTTGCCTACCTAACAACGGGACCGTAGTGGTTCTTTTTGTATTGCTCCTGGCTGTTCAAACTAATTTTACCGTGTGAAAGAGAGAGGAAAGTTGGTTAATTTCCAACACTTCATTGCCTCGGATTATGTTGTTGGGGGTGGGAGGTTTGTCCAGAAGACCAATAATCAGCTGAAGCCTGATGCGGTTCCCTCGGTCTTCGACAGACAGACCGGCGCAGGCAGTTCAGCGTCGGGAGCATTTAGCCTGCTGGCTACCTAGCTCCAGTTCAACCAGCCGAGCGTCGGGACCATTTAGCCTGCTGGCTACCTAGCTCCAGTTCAACCAGCCGAGCGTCGGGACCATTTAGCCTGCTGGCTAACCGACAGTCCATGTTTACTATGCAGCTAACCAGCAGTGTATACACCAAACCAACACTGTGACGTCAGCAACAAAATGGCGGCGCACATGTTCATAAATGCTACATAAATGGACATTACAAATCGTTTTTTCTTAGAAACGCCTTATTTTTATAACGTGATTTTTTCTGGCATTTATCTAAATACTAATTTGATGCAATGACTATGTGTTTATCGCTATGCTTCATCTCCCCTTTAACATAACAGCAGAATTATCTACAAAAGTCTTTATTGACATTAGCTAAAAACCACTTGAAGCCAAACAATCTCACTAAAAACAATAATAAATTAAATGACAGATCCTCCCTCCTGTCTCTCATACTAGTAAAAATAAAAACTGTTTTCCTCAATGTGTAACGAAACCCAGTGCATATTCAGCAGAGGTCAGGTGAATGATAGACCATTGGTTATTACAGTAGTACTACACAACCAGATGTGTCCAATTGTGTTATAATTAAATTTCTATGTAATTATGGAGACGAGTTCTGTAATTTAAAGCACTTTAGTGAGCAATGACTAATATTCTTTAAAAATTGCAGTTGTGTTACTAACACCTGCATTTATTTATTGAATATTTACATTGAATATTTACATTAAATATATTTACATTACATTCATACATGGCAGAGTAGTGTTTAAACACTTACCAGATGAATTCCTCTCTGTGATAATGAGGTACTAAAGCTGCGGTGACATCATGTGGGCAGTCCACAATGCAACAGGGGTTTCTTCTTCTGTGTTCAAAGAGTTCAAAATGGCAGAATGCATGTAAATGTGTTATACCATTACCCTCCTGTCTTGGTAACACCATACCATTGCCCTAGCATCTCAATAGTGTGAGCATGGACCACACATAATTCAAGCAACATATAAATCATTAATCGAAAAGAAAATGATGATGTAAACACAGGCACATCGCCTGGATGTTGCTAGCTACTGTAGCTGTGCTGCGGTAGTGACGTGTTGCCAAAGATATGACGACAATGGGTAGGAGGCATCCACATAGCGGCCGGCTGCCACTAACCGTGTACTGTATGTTCCACTTGAACCCTGTGTACTGGCCCCAGAAGCTCTTGCACAATACACAATATCTGGGTTTCTTAGACGCTACAGGGCAAGTAGACTTTCCATAACTGCAGTATCAGATCAGAGTCACCCCATCAACACGGTACCTTCTTTGTGTTCGTACAGCTTTCTAGTGGCAATATCAGCACGGCGGCGCAGTGGTTAACACTATTGCCTCACAACAAGAAGGTCCTGGGTTCAAACTCCAGCAGGGGGCCTTTCTGTGTGGAGTTTGCATGGTCTCCCCTTGTTTGCGTGGGGTTCCTCCAGAGACGCTGGTCTCCTCCCACACCAACTCCCACTCCCACACCAAAACAGGTTGCGTCCCCGGCAGACGGGAGTTCTTGGATTTGTCCCCGGGTGCTGCCCCACGCCGCAGCCCATGTCTGCTCCCGGCTGGTCTTGGGGGGAAGGACGATGGGATGGGTCAAGTGCAGAGATGAAATTTAATCGGCAACCCAAAAAATTTGTGTGTTCCTGTGTGTGCCGCCCATCGCATGTGTGTGTCGCTGCATGACGACATTGTCAATGTGTGCAATGAATAAAGACTTCTTCAAAGTCCAGTTTAATCTTAATCTTTAATCTTAATCTTAATCTTAATTTTAAGAGATATAATTTAACTTAATTTATCACATGGATGACTTGAGTACGGACTGGAATTCATAATAAAGTTGGAGGCCGTCTTTTATTTCATTTTCTTTGGTTGAACTCCGAAGTAAGAAATAAAAACCCAAACAGAGATTGTACATGTGGTTCTCTGCCCCCGCAGCCCGAGGATAACCATAATGGTGTTCACTGCTGTTTGATAAACTACATTTTCAAACTCTGAATAAAACATTTCAATTGAAGTACTGTCAACCATTTGTAAGCACACAAACACCACAGAGGCACAAAAGGTGCCTCCGTTCTACAGATGTTCAATTTGGTTGTGTTGTTTTTGTGACCCGAGACCCCACAATGTGTTATCAGCGTGTGAACTACAGCGTACTGTATCTACCATGGTTTTTGGAAAGAGTTCACATTTTGTGCTGGGGGTGGGTGGGGGGGTGAGTGTCTCAGCAAAATGTGTTAGTGACCTTCCTTGCTTTCTTATTGACATCACGCTGACTACTAACACAGAGAAATGGTTTAGGAAGGAGATTCTCTTCTGACTGATCAGTTGACTGATCTGGCGTGTCTTATAAGGAGCCAAGCTCCCTGTGGACTGTGATCCAGGGGGGGGAGGCTGTGTGTCAGGAAGCCTCATGCGTTCTGAAGCAGACACGCACGTGAACCCAGACCTATGGACTCAGACAGGCGGGTAGAAAGCATGCACCCTCAGGTGAATCACCACAATCTCTTTGATCTGTGTGAACGGTTTGAAGGCCAGTTACATGCCTCATCATGTCCCACTCACCCCCTCCCCTCTCTACACACACACACACACACACACACACACACACACACACACACACACACACACACACACACACACACACACGCACACGCGCACACACACACACGCACACGCACACACACACAGAGATGTCATCCCTGATGTAAACAACACTGCATTATTACAAAAGAGACAGGTCCACAGGTGATTGAGAGGCTGTTTAACAAGGTGAGAAATGGATACTGTGTATATCATGGAGCATTGCGATTCATCACAAAATTATCGTAAAGCACTTACTCATCACTGCTCATGGTATGCTCGGGTTGGATGACCTGCTCCGTCCGCCTGCAGACTTAATCACTGGTAAATTTTTTATTTATAAGGTGGTTCTTGCTATCAGTCCCTGAAGCCCATATTGAACGGAGGAAAAGGGCTTTTATGTACTGCATGCTGCTCCCTCTATTTGGAATCTATTGCAGATGGATATCAGATATCTGATGGAACGGGTCTCATTGGGTGAATTTAGATCCATTCTGCACAAACTGGAGACAAGTCCATCTGGCTGCCGTTGTTTTGACTGAACTCGTTGCCCCTGTATAACCTAGATGATGTTTTGAGACTGAGTTTTATAATGTCAACCTTGCAATCTGTAAATTGAATGTCATCTGTCTGCAACCCTGTGTAAATGTGCTGCTGCCAGTCTTAGCCATGCATACTTTTAATCTCAACAAGGCGTTTCCGGTTAAATAAAGGTTAAATGAAATAGATATATTTTTTTAAATGGCTCATTATGAGCTTATGTAATCAATATTCAGGTGGGATATTTAACCCAGCAATTTGGACCTGAAACCCCATAGGGCTCCATTAATGAAAAGTCACTAGCTGCCCTGATGCAAGATTGATCATCTCTTGGTTCATCACGTACTTCATCCACCTATATTTTCCTTGGTTTGCTCTTTACGATATCCACTCCTTAAAGACAGGTCTGCCGGGGAGGCCGGTGTGTCCTTGATAGATTCACTCACAGGCCAGTGTCTGGACCTTGAGCGGTGGGACAGAGTGGAGGTAGGGGGAGCAGTGAAAAATGCCCTGTGTCACTAGACACTCAATCCTGCATCGTTCCGCCTTGACATGTTCGATGGGGGACCGTGGGCAGGTCATAAATACAGTGGGCTGACCAAGAAGTGCAAACCTTGACCTTTGGACCCTTCTTCGGTTCACCTAGGGATGACAGGCAACAACCAAAGGAGAAAAGGACACATAAAACAGGTGGCCATGAAATTAAGTTTGTTCGCTGGAAGAAAAGTTAAGACTTCCTACACATGCCTGTGTTGTCACCATGTGGGAAAGTTATAAAAACTATAATCAGCAATACTAGGTTGGGTTTAGTGTCGACCAGTGTCAAGGTTATCTGACTATTCATTAATGAAAGGTAGAAGACATCTTTCAACGGTTTATTCATCATCATCATCATCATCATCATCATCATCATCATCATCATCATCATCATCATCATCATCATCATCAACCTTTATTTATTCTCGAAATTACAATTGAGGTCACCCTCATTTTCAATGTAGTCGAGACTTTACAGACATTTCAATGCACACATTTCTACAATATATATATAATATATAATAATATAAATATTGATAACTATCTATATAGTACTCTTCACACATGGATCACAGTCCAGAGTGCACCACAGCAACTAGTATAAAATGAACATAGGCATAAATTAAGTACAATAGTACAATGTTGCTCGAAGGCATGTGAACCCCCCCCGGAACAGTCAGTCCCCCGAACACCTCACACATCAATCCCTACCACATCCCCATCCAAGACACACCCCCCGATAAAGCACGCCATGACCGAAGGAAAACACAAACAGCCCGCGCGCCACTCACACCGCCATGCACGGCGATGGGAATGCCACCCCTGCGGGCCACTCCATCTACCCCGGCCCCAGTGCCCCCGCCACTACGAGGAAAACCAGCGAATGCCACCCCCAAACTCCACAGAGGAATGACAGGCCACACGCCCCAGGACCCGCAGCCACACCAAAGGAGACACCAGGGGCGTATCTAGACCCAGCACTTCAGTAGGGCAAAAATTTGGCCGGTTTGTGGGCGAAAATGGGTGGATTTTGTAACTATTTTTTTTTAACTTTATTTCGGTTTTAGGGTTAGGTTAGGGTTATGTTATTTAATTATTTTGGGGAGCCAGCCCCCCAAACTCCTGAAATGCATAGAAATCTATGAAATAAATAAAACAATCTGACATTTATATTAAAAAGAGCTAGCCACCCAAACCCCTAAAATACATATAAATCTATGCATTTTGGAACAGTTACTATATATATAGTCAAGAAAGCATTTAGTCATACTTAAAGTTTAAAGTGTGAAGTGTATCTTCTTAATTCATATATCGCTATCTAAGTTCATTGATCGTATAGTGTTCTATTTCACCCTTTCCTCTGCATGGTTTTAGGTATTTTCAGATGTTCGGTTTCAAGTAAGAGGAGACTGACGATATGGTCAAAATCAACGGGCGGCGGTGTTTATTAATAAAACAGCTTTAGGAATTAAATACAGTACATCGTCTCTTTCATTTGGCTGTTGTCGTTTCTCGGTGCTGTTCGCTGTCTTAGGTTGTCCATGGCCAACACCGAGTCCTCTCTTGTGGTTCGCTGGTCTGGTTGTCAAGACAACCTGGTCTCCTCAGTCTCAGCGCTCAAGCAAGGAGCGCTTGATTTCATCTCTCTCCGTGGCAGGATCTCCTGCTGCGAAGCGATCTTCTGTCATTGGGTGTCAGTGGCTCTGAGTCTCCGGCTCGGCTCTCAAGCTCTGGTTGGTGATCCTCTCTCCGTCGGTGGAGGTTCAACGCTCAAGTTGCGATGCGATCTCTGTCATCGTCTGTCCCCATGTCTCTGGGTCTTCAGGTCCTTTCTGGTGTGTCAGCGCTTCTCCTGATGCGAAGCGATTTCGTCTGTCATCGGGTCTCAGTCCCTCTGTGTCACGGCTTGGCTCTGCAGGGATCCTTCTCCGTCTCCTCTGAGTGTCACCGGGTGTGTGTCACCGGGTGTGTGTCTGTTTCTCCAGGTCCCCTTTTGGTGTGAGTCCTGTGTCTAGTGAGTCGCCATTCGCCCTTTTTATCAGAGGAGAGAGAGAGAGGGGGCGAGAGAGAGGGAGGGGGAGACCCTGCCTATTCCTGTCACATTCCAGCAGAACTTGTCTGAGGGTGTCCTGTGAACACATGTTACACAATTTCCTGGGTCTTCTGACAACGGTTTTCACAGTTTGAATCTGCTGACACTTTAATCATTACTTAATGAGAGGGTAGTTTTCACTGAGTAATACAACATCATACTTGTGACTAAAAGGTTTACATAGTCTAGATAAGAACCAGACTACTTTTCCAGACAGTGCCCAGATAACAAACCCTATATATCCGTTCTTTAATAGAACACCTTATTTTCCTGATGAACATTTGACCAATACGGTATAGTTTTACCTTCTAGCTTTAAGAGTTTCTTTTCTTTATTGTGACTAAGTTATTCTAATAGTTTCTAAAAGTTTATGCCTACATGTAACCTTATTAGTTTTCTCTATATCCTGGATGCATTTTGAACATTTGGCCTTACTTGAGTGCTGCTGACTCGTCTATCTGAGAGGCTCTTTTTACCACTCCTTTTACTCTGTCCCCTAACCATCTGCCATGTCGTAACCTGAAATCCCTTACTTAGGGTAAATATGACCTTTTGATCTCACTGTTATTTTCAGTTTGTTTTAGTTCCTTCCTTCTGTCTGTTATTACCAAATAGGTTCGACCGGTGGGGGCAAATGGGTCATTCTTGAGTAAGCTTTTGTTCCTCTTTTAGCTAGAGTCCTTCCTGCCTTATCTTAATATAGCCTGGAGGGCCCAGTAATTATCTTAAGGTCAGCCATCTGTTGGGGTGATGGGAGAGTCGACTTGGCTCTACCCTCTTTCTACCAACATGGTGTTTTTCCGGCTCTTTCTTATAACTCAATATTTTGGTACATTTATAGTTTGCTTTATTCATGTTTTCATTTAGAAATATACGACAATCCACCCTTAGGGGGTTTAATAACCTCCTATACAACATTAATATTCTAAATTAAACATGTTTAAAATCATTCTCATAATTTTTGCTAATATTTTTCAAAATTTCAAAAAAATCCAAAATTGACCCAAATCAAACTACAAAACCCCTTTCCATCTGTACAGTTACAAAATCATCATTTCACCTACCTTTCCCTCCTTTCACAGTTTATATACATTATCAGTTATTATTATGACATTCAGTCTAGGTCCGTCTCTCTATGCAAAGAGATGATCGTACCATTCTCAGCTTCTTTTCGTTTAAGACTATATTTATCCATGTACTTAGCTTAAATGTCTATTTTGTGTAATGGACTCTGCAAGAAAAGATTAATACATCACACCACTAAAAGATTAACTCTCTAAACATTTGAGGGAAATTCAAACAAGCAACATAAATCATTTTTACTCCTTAAAAAGACCACTGAGGCCTCAATTATCCTTTGCTTTCATCCCTGTCAGTTATCCCTGTTTAAACCTCCTAAGGCCTTTACTGCTAACTCGTTTTTGACCGTTTTCTTCTTGTTGTATCTTGTGCTAACCACCGCCTCTTTCTTCGTTGTATGCAGGTCTCTGGTACTGCTCCGATTTTCCACAGAAGGAATCGATTTTCCCTCTGTCCTTTTTGCATTTTGGATTATTATTTACAAAACACACAATAGATTGGAAACATTTATTTTCACAGATACCTCTTTACTGTTCTGCATTTTGACAATACATTTTTCTCCAATTCATTATCTATGTATTTCACAGCTTCTTACGTTAACATTCAATCAAATCATCTTTGTCTCATTTCTTTTTGTGCTGTACTGTTTTACTAGATTCAATATCTCAAGATCAACACAACTACCTCCACCCTTGACAGTGGAATAACCATTATTTCACTTCCAAATACCTCGCTTCCCGACAGCTCCTCGGTCCGGACAGTCAGCTCTAGACGAGGCCAATCACCAACAGATCCTATGTGCATGGTCAACAAACCACAGTCCCTTTAAACACACATCACACACACTCCGCCAGCTCTCAACAAGCCGGTGCAGAGTCCTCCATAAGTCAATCATCAAATTCACCTGTCTGCACCCTACACGAACACTAACTGGCCAAATCGCGACCAACAACCTACAGAGCTTTCTTATAGACAGAGAAATATGTTCCCCCAACACTTATCATAACCCAAAAAGTGACACAACCCTCCAGATTCTACATCTGGAGCCTTAATGAGCGGAAAACAAACCATGAACCAGCTCCCGTCCCTTTCCAGTTTCCAGCTCATTATATCAGACCTCCTACCAGTCCCGCTGTGTCACCACCACCTGCCATCCCTGACCGGCGAGAGAACTCCCCTCAGCCAGCCAGTTCCTAAAAAAATATATAGTCAACCAAAAACAAAGAAAATTAAAAATAAACAAAAAACTGTGAGTGTCTACATGCTACACACCCATCCAACAGAATTAAACTATCATCCAGAGGCATAAATACCCCCGCAAAACTAAGACAGCAAAATTAGAAATCCAAAAAGAAATAAAATAAGTAATGAAATAATAATATTGTTTTTTTTTTTTTTTTTTTTTTTTTTTTTTTTTTTTCAAAATCACCCTTTGATCAAGTATTGTAATCACTACTATAAATAGTCCTTTGTTTCTAACTCTGTCTAATATTATATGTTCCATTGTTCCTGTCTAAAACCCAACTGTTTAACCCTTCTCTGACACCGTCTGGTTCAGAGTTCACATGACCACAAGAGCCATTGCGGTGACCATTTTTCTCTCTCTCTCCAATCTGTGCAGCCGGGCCAGGCTGCACAGGTGGGAGATACCAAAAATCGTCCACCATACCATTCTCCCTTACGTTTTCCTTACTGCCACAGCAAGAGTTGATCAGACACACTGTAGCAAAAAGGAAAACCCATGATTTGTCTATTAATCTACTGTTAGTACGATTGGCTCATGCATCTATCAGTCATTTCATCTCTCCCTGTTAGTTGCACATCCATCTTAGTCGCTTCCACTCATAATCTAATGTACCAACGCTTCTATATATATTTTTTTCTATTTTTATTCCAATCAGTCCTTCTTCCCATTTTAACTTATTAATAACTCTATTTTCCCGAGCACTATTAGCTCCGCTTGTGCATTCCTGCCTCGTTCTTAATTAACCTATGACCTATGCAGACACCCCCTCTGACAATGTCCCAACTCTCCACATCCCCAGCAACCCTGTTTGGACTCTTGCTTCTTTCTGGACGTTCGCTGAGGCATCCACCCTTTGTCACATGACCGAGCGAAATGGCCAACCTCCCCACAACCCCAGCACACAGCCGACGCCGGCCATCCCAGGGGTTCCAGTTCACCACGACTCCCACAGTCTCTCGGCTGGCCCCCCACAGTCCTCGCCAGGTCCACCCCTCTCCTGTCCTCTGGTCGCATGTCCTGTTGCCTGGAGGAGAGAGGGGCATACCTGTCCTTTTCCGCTGCCTCTCCTCGGGCCTTCTCTTGTTGGGAGGGGCCTGGAAACTCACCCCTCCTGCGGTTCTGTTCACCCTGTTGCGGCCCAGTTCCCTGTCCGGGCAACAGAGCACAGGGCATTCTTTGATCACAGCGGCCTAGGTCAGACGCCCGAAGCATGATCTCAACAGCTGTCGCTTCTAGTAGCACAGTCTTTCTCGCCAGTTCTCGTCCCAGTCTCTGAGTCTCGTGTGCGGCTTGACCGATCTCCAGCTGTATCTTCATCAGATCTCGATGAACTGCCTCGTGTTGTTCGAACGCTGTCACAAACGCTCTCTGTTGTCTATAGTATGCTGCCTCTTCCCCCATCTCAGCACCGGCGGTTTGTCGTCCCACCGTTGGGCTCCGCCTCTCATCTTGGCTTTGGTGCTGAGGGCAGGATGGATGTGGGAAACGGGTGGGCCGTAGAAACTGTTCGTGTATTCCATACCTGCTGTCGGTCTCAGTTCCAGCCATCCGGCCAGAGTGGACTTCGTGGGACGGCTGTAACCTCAGTCTCTTTTTCTGCCCCTTGGTTAAACCGCAGTCGCCTGCAATGGACACTCCAGCTTGAATCGGTTCTGGTTGGAGTAATACCGTTGTCACTGGTTCACTCCCCTGTGTTGGAATCAAAGTCATCATTCCAAGTCCTTCTGTCGTACTGGTCACATGAGAGAAGTCCATATTCAAATCAATCAGATCATCACTGGTATAGTCTATCTGGGAAATGTCTGCAGAGGCTCTCGGCCTACTCCCCCCAATGGCCCGATCACTAAGGCCCTCTTCCATATTGTCGTTGTTGTTATTCTATTGTTATTGCATCTAACGCTTCAGTTGTTCCTATCAAATGTCCCACTAAAGTGAACTTCCTATGTTACTGTCATTCATTCCACTTTCAACACTCTCTTGTAATCACCGTTTGAAAAAACAAATTTCTCCGTCTTACACTATTTTCTACTTACTTGAGTTAAAACACTCACACTGTCAAAATTTTACTGTGCAGACAAGGATTGATAATTGGCTTATCATTCATACTTATACCAAGGCCTTTAAAACCGTTTTCCCTAGATGGTTGTGGAAGTCGTTTAGAGCACCTGTCCGGCCGAGCATCTGTATAGAAAGAAAGCAGAAATATCCAAAACTTAATACAGTGGCATTTCCCTTATTATTTCCACTCTTCGTTATGCATTGGAAATGTCGGGCAACACTATACTAATATATTTAAAGAGACACAGTGTGATTTGCTTGAAAAAATAACGATACAGCTTATCTTGTTTTTTGTCCGTTCCTTCAACAGGAACACTGGAGGTTTTCCAATCCCCTGTGTGCTCCACCTGATTTCCTGGGAAATATAATCATTAATCCCCTTCCTATCCATTGTCTAATAATCCTTTGTAAACCTGGTCCTTCATCTGATTCTAATCTCTCTTTGCTTGATGAATCTGTTTATCCTAACCTTATTTCTTACTTTTAAATGCCCTATTAGCGTATCGACTAAATGTATTATTCGCTTTCGCTTCACTTCTCATACTACATCCATTTCATTCATCCTTACACACAACCATTACCCCCCACAACACTTAATAAAATTTAATCAGTGTTGCTACTGCTACCAACCACCTAATCAGGGAAAACAATAAACTTTTAGCAACTTAGATCACTAAAACCCTGACCGACACATAGTACAGCTGGCCACGTTAATAATTCCATGGACACCCGCACTATGCCACCGCAATATTCACCCAGTTCTCTGAATATACAAAGAACCGTCAACTCACAGCCCAAAGCGTCCTCCCTTCAGTTTCGAACCTGAACGGAAACACCCCAAGCTTTCACCACACCAAGAATATTACAAATTATCCTACCACCACCTGCATCCAGACAGGCCAACGCCCATCCGGTACCCACTTCATATACACAATAACAACGCAGTACAAATAAACCTACAACCAAATGCCCCACAACATGCCACAAACCTAGGGATGGCGAAGCACAAGGATAGACAGAGGGGGGGCGAAGGGAAAAGAAAAAGGAAGGAGGGATACAGGGATACAGGGACTAAGGGGAGGAAAGGGGGGGGGGGGGGGGGGGGGGGGGGGGCACACAATGCAACATTAACTACTACCAAATCGGTCTAAATCAACCTTAACTTTAACCAGACCAAAAAATGATCATGAATATTCTATCTATCCTTATGTAATCCTATTTTAGCAAGTAACACTATATTAATATAACCAATACTCCACGCCCATGATGAATTTGAAAATGGGGGACCCTGATGTAAACAAGACGAAAGTCTTTCTCCGGTCTGCATCCCCTTAACAATTGTGTGTATTGAGCTGCACTGTACTGCACCCACTCTACAGTCTGTTAACAAAATCCTTCAATCAATCAATCAACCAGGCAATCTATCCTAAACAAAACTCCCTTTGTGCACCTGTCCCCTCACAAAGTTAAGCCGGGAGACAGGGATGGAGCGGAGGGGGGCGGGGGGGGGGGGGGAAGGAGGGAGAGAGGGAGGGAGGGAGGGAGGGAGGGAAGGAGTGTGAACGAGGGAGGAAGAGACAGAGGAAAAAAGGGGGGGGGGGGGGGGGGGGTTTCATGCAACCAAAGTCACAAACAAACTCACACATCTATCCCATACTATCCCACCAGCGCCATTACCCCTGGCCCATAACAAATACAGACCTACAATCAAACCAGTAAACACACCCATCATCAACAACAGAAAAAACCTAATATAAAGAATTTACAAATCCCCACAGATTGCCGCGCTTCAAAACCTATAATAATCACAACTGATCTCTATTGTTTACTGCACCCCGTCCCACCTGTAAAGGTGAAACTATAAAAGAGGCAACAGCGCCCTCCACTGGAACGTACGCTCATCATCACCAACGCACCACAGCACTCACCACTTCCCGTAGGAGGCGCCACGCCCCCCCGCAAGTGCGTCATTACGTAAACCACCCCAAGACGGGAACTCGACGTTCCACCTCAACCACAAAACTACAATTCCCAGAACCCTCTATACCGGAAGCCCCTGTCCACCGCCCCTCTAAGATCCCGCACCAGCAAAGAGTAGCAACACGCGAGATTCCCCGAGAGTTCAATCACGCCATTTTGTTAGCACAGGTAGCTTAGCATCTTAGCTTCGTTAGCTCAGTGCCGCTAGCACCAGCTTAGCTTAGCATCCAACACCACTTCTCCTAAACGGCCCAGTCCTGTTGACTCGAGCGGCACAACACATCGCGACGTTTACACAACCCCAGCTACACCCCGTAACATAACTTTAATCCTATTAAGCCCCCGTTTACAGAACCTATATTATTATCCTCATTCTAGCATGCTCGCCCGCTTGGCCCCGGCCGGCTCCGTATCTTAAATCTAACGCTCCCGATCTAGCCCCGTTATTCCAAATCTAACGCACCCCAAGCTCCGACGCTCCCTATGACGTCACCAGCTCTAAAATCCCCGTTTTCTTTGATCTTTACTACATTACTTTTAAACTTCTACAGCCCCGATTTGAAAAATTTCAACGCACATTACACACCTCCTAGGTTCCATCACACATGACATTCATTCAATTCACTCGACAACGCAACACAGCGTCCACACGCTAGTCCCGTCGCGCCAGCTAATGCTGGCAGGACAGGGGTGTGGTTTCTCCGTTGCAGCCTTGGCCACCAGCTGGTTCATAATAATACAAAAAATACCTTGACATTTACTCAGAGCTCCTAACATCCATCCATTCAAACACATATACTTAACAAATTAATGTCTCATTCATAAGCACACCATTCATTTATGCACACATTCCTTCCAAACGCATTTCCTTGCTTCATTTCACACAATATTCTTCCTATTGTTCTAATCCCCTGTGCAGTTACCCCACGCATTTCTCCCACAAGTGCATTATCTCCAAAGGTTACTTTCCCCCCCCCCCATCATTCCTCTTCTCAGCCTCTCAATCTTCATATTCAGCGCCGTTTGGGGAGCTTTTACCTGTCTCACCCCCAAATCGACCAAATACCTTCTCAAAAATCCGTACCAAAGGCGAATTTTTTAAGCAGATTCCGTCGGGTCACACTACAACAGATCTGTATGAAAACGTCTTTCTAAACTCGTCTGTTATACGTGCCGATTCTAAGAGTGAAGTCCGCGAATGATGGCGCGGAAAAAAAGCAACCAATTACCTCCCTGTTCTCTATTTCTCTTCGCGGAACCAGGCTATCCCTGAACTTCACCACGGTTATCCTATACTACTCTACACTCCGTTTTCTGTTCTCTTTTCTCTTCGTGGAACCAGGCTATCCCTGAACTTCACCACGGTTATCCTCTTTACTACTCTTTAAGATCTGACTACTCCTCTTTACCCTTCTTATGAACCACTACGTCACGCACAGTCCCACTTCCCGCTATCTGTGACTAATCTCCGTTCTACTGCTCCTACGCCGGTACCCTCAAATAATTTACCTAATCCCAAGCCTATCCCCTAAACTGATATAACTAAATACAGACATCTATTTCCTCTCCTCACTTGGCCTTGTACCAATTACAGGCATCCTAACTGAACATCTCTAAGTGCAGCGCCGGTGTGTGGCTGAGACCAGAGCCAGGTTGTGAAACCTGGACCCCGGTACCCCTCCAACACCAACATTATCCTGGTCCATTTACAACTCATTTCTACCTAATGCAATAGCAACCCCAAAATGCGAGCCTGCTTCGACCATTTACCAATTTTAAACACATCAGTACTACTTACCTATTCCCACTGGCCTCGGTCGCAACGGTGACGATCCTCAGTCCTCAGTCGTAGAGAGCATCGATGAGGGGGAGAGAACCTCTCCGTGTCCTTGAGAAGTGGCTGCTGTCGTTTTTCAACCGGTTTCTGGTCGAAATGCAGGACGGGTCATGGCACCAATTGAAGTGTATCTTCTTAATTCATATATCGCTATCTAAGTTCATTGATCGTATAGTGTTCTATTTCACCCTTTCCTCTGCATGGTTTTAGGTATTTTCAGATGTTCGGTTTCAAGTAAGAGGAGACTGACGATATGGTCAAAATCAACGGGCGGCGGTGTTTATTAATAAAACAGCTTTAGGAATTAAATACAGTACATCGTCTCTTTCATTTGGCTGTTGTCGTTTCTCGGTGCTGTTCGCTGTCTTAGGTTGTCCATGGCCAACACCGAGTCCTCTCTTGTGGTTCGCTGGTCTGGTTGTCAAGACAACCTGGTCTCCTCAGTCTCAGCGCTCAAGCAAGGAGCGCTTGATTTCATCTCTCTCCGTGGCAGGATCTCCTGCTGCGAAGCGATCTTCTGTCATTGGGTGTCAGTGGCTCTGAGTCTCCGGCTCGGCTCTCAAGCTCTGGTTGGTGATCCTCTCTCCGTCGGTGGAGGTTCAGCGCTCAAGTTGCGATGCGATCTCTGTCATCGTCTGTCCCCATGTCTCTGGGTCTTCAGGTCCTTTCTGGTGTGTCAGCGCTTCTCCTGATGCGAAGCGATTTCGTCTGTCATCGGGTCTCAGTCCCTCTGTGTCACGGCTTGGCTCTGCAGGGATCCTTCTCCGTCTCCTCTGAGTGTCACCGGGTGTGTGTCACCGGGTGTGTGTCTGTTTCTCCAGGTCCCCTTTTGGTGTGAGTCCTGTGTCTAGTGAGTCGCCATTCGCCCTTTTTATCAGAGGAGAGAGAGAGAGGGGGCGAGAGAGAGGGAGGGGGAGACCCTGCCTATTCCTGTCACATTCCAGCAGAACTTGTCTGAGGGTGTCCTGTGAACACATGTTACACAATTTCCTGGGTCTTCTGACAACGGTTTTCACAGTTTGAATCTGCTGACACTTTAATCATTACTTAATGAGAGGGTAGTTTTCACTGAGTAATACAACATCATACTTGTGACTAAAAGGTTTACATAGTCTAGATAAGAACCAGACTACTTTTCCAGACAGTGCCCAGATAACAAACCCTATATATCCGTTCTTTAATAGAACACCTTATTTTCCTGATGAACATTTGACCAATACGGTATAGTTTTACCTTCTAGCTTTAAGAGTTTCTTTTCTTTATTGTGACTAAGTTATTCTAATAGTTTCTAAAAGTTTATGCCTACATGTAACCTTATTAGTTTTCTCTATATCCTGGATGCATTTTGAACATTTGGCCTTACTTGAGTGCTGCTGACTCGTCTATCTGAGAGGCTCTTTTTACCACTCCTTTTACTCTGTCCCCTAACCATCTGCCATGTCGTAACCTGAAATCCCTTACTTAGGGTAAATATGACCTTTTGATCTCACTGTTATTTTCAGTTTGTTTTAGTTCCTTCCTTCTGTCTGTTATTACCAAATAGGTTCGACCGGTGGGGGCAAATGGGTCATTCTTGAGTAAGCTTTTGTTCCTCTTTTAGCTAGAGTCCTTCCTGCCTTATCTTAATATAGCCTGGAGGGCCCAGTAATTATCTTAAGGTCAGCCATCTGTTGGGGTGATGGGAGAGTCGACTTGGCTCTACCCTCTTTCTACCAACATGGTGTTTTTCCGGCTCTTTCTTATAACTCAATATTTTGGTACATTTATAGTTTGCTTTATTCATGTTTTCATTTAGAAATATACGACAAGTGCTTTACTTGCATTGAACATTGCATTGAACATTGAACATTGAGGAGACATCATTAGAAAGCACAATGTATGTTTCCATAGTTACGCAGATGACACACAATTGTACATCTCCGCTGAACCAAATGATCACACAGCTATAAACTCCATTTCCGCCTGTCTCTTAGCAATAAACAAATGGATGACGAACAACTTCCTAAAATTAAATGAGGGCAAAACTGAAATCCTACTAGTCGGTCCTATAACAAAAAGAGAAATGTTACAGAGCAATATGGGGCAACTTACTCCTTGGATCAAACCCGAAGTTACAAGTAAGTAACCTACACTGGCTTCTGGTAATATTTAGAATTGATTTCAAGGTCCTCCTCCTTATACAAAGTATAAACATTGCGATCATCTACTACTGGTATATTGAAGGTTCCAAGCCACAGTCTAAAGAAAATCAGGGATGCAGCCTTTGCTAACTATGCACCAAAGTTATGGAACACACTACCTTTAGGGACATTAGGGAAGCTAGATCTCTTAATATTTTCAGAAATAAGCTAAAAACGTACCTCTTCACCATAGCCTTCTAATACACCCCGCTGTTGATTGTACTGTAGCACTATTTTACTCTCGCCATTCTATTGCATAATTTTACTATCTATTCTACTATTCTATTATTGCACTGTATTATTGGTGTGCAAACCAGTCAACTTACAAAAAAGAGCCTGTTGGAGGATTTCAACAAGATAAATGCAGTGCAAAATATTTCACTATAATATTTCAAAGCGAAGTAAAAAATATTATAATAATTATTTGATCATGTTAAATGATCATTTGATCATGTTAAAAAAGGGAAAATAAAAAACATTTGTTAACATTTTTTTTTTTTTTTTTTTTTTTGGGGGCACAGAAGATCATCAGTAGGGCACGTGCCCTAATGATAGTGGTCTAAATACGCCGATGGGAGAAACAACTCCACACACTCAAGCAAACAGACACAACAGCGGCCAAAAGGAGAAGACATGCAGGATCGGGACGGTCCGAGACGACACCGGGACACCCGGGCCCCCCCGGAACACAGCAGAAGCCACAGCGAGCCTGTTATGGTTTGTAACCGACCCCAATCGCAAGACAGGTATGAGAGTAAGCCAAAACAGGGCAAATATTTATTATAGAACAAAAAGCGGCACAGTCCCTTTAAGGGAGAACACAAAAACACTAGAGTCAAGGAAATATGGAAAATGCGGCACTGTGCCTTTAAGAGGCGAACAGGCTAAGGGACTAAGGCTAAGGGCCAGGGCTAAGGGCCAGGGCTAAGTGTCAGGGCTAGGACCAGAGGCACTGGAGAGGGGGACAGGGACAGAGGCCCGGAGAGGCGGGCTGGAGACAGGGACAGAGAACAGGGTTAAGGCCTTGGACAGGGCGAGGGCCAGAGCTGCTTACAGGGATGAGGACAGGGTTCCGACGGCGGAGGCCGGGCACGGGGACAGGGGCCCGACGGCGGAGGCCTGGCACGGGGACAGGGGCCCGACGGCGGAGGCCTGGCACGGGGACAGGGGCCCGACGGCGGAGGCCTGGCACGGGGACAGGGACCCGACGGCGGAGGCCTGGCACGGGGACAGGGGCCCGACGGCGGAGGCCTGGCACGGGGACAGGGGCCCGACAGCGGGGGCCTGGCACGAGGACAGGGGCCCGACAGCGGGGGCCGAGCACGGAGACAGGGGCCCGACAGCGGCGGCCGGGCACAGAGATCCTCCTCCTCCTCCTCGGATGCTGCAGACGGGCAGCGCAGAACAAAGGGGGTCCCAGGGGGCCGGGATGGGAACACGCCGTCCTCCCGTGGAATACTAGGGAGCGACGACGAGCCTCACCCCAGGAACGAGGATCACGAAGAGATGCCTTCCTCCCGTGGAATCGGGAGCGATGGCGAGCCGCCTTGACGTCTGGAGTGGGAACACTGGAAAACCTCCCGTAGAGAATTAGAGAGCGAAGACGGCGTCCCACTCCAGGCAAACGGCGACAGGTGGTGATGGCTGGGCCGTCGTCTCACGCCGGAGACGCGGCAGGTGATGGTGACGTACAGAATGGTAACGTACAGCACTCCATGAACACAGAACGACCCGACCAGGACTGGAAGGGAGGTCCAGGTATATAAAGCCCACTGGGGCGCTAATCACAAACTATGACAGCTGCGTGAAGGTAGTCCAAGGGTGGGGGCTGGTGAAGAGTAGAGGAGAGTAAATCATCGCAAGGGTGGGGGCTGTTGAGGAGAGTAGACAGGGAAAACACAGGAAAAAGGTCCAGGGACAGGCGAATCCTCACAGTACCTCCCCCTCCACGGGAGCCACCGGGCGACCCAAAAATCAGACAGCGGGGCAGGGGACATGACAAAGAAACAAACAAAAAAAAATTGGCCATGCTAGCAGGGGAAGGTACACCTAAAGTGGGGGTAGCAGAGGGACAGGGTAGCTGCCAGAGCATTGCTAGCTACAGGGCCTATGCCAGCTGTACTGCTACATTAGCATAGAGGCTGCGCTAGCTGCCAGAGCTAGGCTAGCAGACAGGGCTGGACTAGCAAAGGAGAACAAGCTAGCTGAAAGGACAGTCCTAGCTGTGGGGAACAGGGTAGCCAACAGGGGAGCTAACGAGGCTAACAGGGGAGCTAACAGGGAAGCTAACAGGGGAGCTAACAGGGGAGCTAAGATGAGAACTAACAGGGGAGCTGAAGAGGCTAACAGGGGAGCTAACAGGGGAACCAACGAGGCTAACTCACATACACTGTCTGTGCTGGCTGGGGTTGTCGACTGGTCGGGTCGTACTGTTATGGTTTGTAACCGACCCATACTGATAGTGGTCTAAATACGCCGATGGGAGAAACAACTCCACACACTCAAGCAAACAGACACAACAGCGGCCAAAAGGAGAAGACATGCAGGATCGGGACGGTCCGAGACGACACCGGGACCCCCGGGCCCCCCCGGAACACAGCAGAAGCCACAGCGAGCCTGTTATGGTTTGTAACCGACCCCAATCGCAAGACAGGTATGAGATTAAGCCAAAACAGGGCAAATATTTATTATAGAACAAAAAACGGCACAGTCCCTTTAAGTGAGAACACAAAAACACTAGAGTCAAGGAAATATGGAAAATGCGGCACTGTGCCTTTAAGAGGCGAACAGGCTAAGGGACTAAGGCTAAGGGCCAGGGCTAAGGGCCAGGGCTAAGTGTCAGGGCCAGGACCAGGGGCACTGGAGAGGGAGACAGGGACAGAGGCCCGGAGAGTCGGGCTGGAGACAGGGACAGAGAACAGGGTTAAGGCCTTGGACAGGGCGAGGGCCAGAGCTGCTTACAGGGATGAGGACAGGGTTCCAACGGCGGAGGCCGGGCACGGGGACAGGGGCCCGACGGCGGAGGCCTGGCACGGGGACAGGGGCCCGACGGCGGAGGCCTGGCACGGGGACAGGGGCCCGACGGCGGAGGCCTGGCACGGGGACAAGGACCCGACGGCGGAGGCCTGGCACGGGGACAGGGGCCCGACGGCGGAGGCCTGGCACGGGGACAGGGGCCCGACAGCGGGGGCCTGGCACGGGGACAGGGGCCCGACGGCGGAGGCCTGGCACGGGGACAGGGGCCCGACGGCGGAGGCCTGGCACGGGGACAAGGACCCGACGGCGGAGGCCTGGCACGGGGACAGGGGCCCGACGGCGGAGGCCTGGCACGGGGACAGGGGCCCGACAGCGGGGGCCTGGCACGGGGACAGGGGCCCGACAGCGGGGGCCGGGCACGGAGACAGGGGCCCGACAGCGGGGGCCGGACACGGAGATCCTCCTCCTCCTCCTCGGATGCTGCAGACGGGCAGTGCAGAACAAAGGGGGTCCCAGGGGACCGGGATGGGAACACGCCGTCCTCCCGTGGAATACTAGGGAGCTACGACGAGCCTCACCCCAGGAACGAGGATCACGAAGAGACGCCTTCCTCCCGTGGAATCGGGAGCGATGGCGAGCCGCCTTGACGTCTGGAGTGGGAACACTGGAAAACCTCCCGTAGGGAATTAGAGAGCGAAGACGGCGTCCCACTCCAGGCAAACGGCGACAGGTGGTGATGGCTGGGCCGTCGTCTCACGCCGGAGACGCGGCAGGTGATGGTGACGTACAGAATGGTAACGTACAGCACTCCATGAACACAGAATGACTCGACCAGGACTGGAAGGGAGGTCCAGGTATATAAAGCCCACTGGGGCGCTAATCACAAACTATGACAGCTGCGTGAAGGTAGTCCAAGGGTGGGGGCTGGTGAAGAGTAGAGGAGAGTAAATCATCGCAAGAGTGGGGGCTGTTGAGGAGAGTAGACAGGGAAAACACAGGAAAAAGGTCCAGGGACAGGCGAATCCTCACAGTACCTCCCCCTCCACAGGAGCCACCGGGCGACCCAAAAACCAGACAGCGGGGCAGGGGACATGACAAAGAAACAAACAAAAAAAAATTGGCCATGCTAGCAGGGGAAGCTACACCTAAAGTGGGGCTAGCAGAGGGACAGGGTAGCTGCCAGAGCATTGCTAGCTACAGGGCCTATGCCAGCTGTACTGCTACATTAGCATAGAGGCTGCGCTAGCTGCAAGAGCTAGGCTAGCAGACAGGAAAATGCGGCACTGTGACTTTAAGAGGCGAACAGGCTAAGGGACTAAGGCTAAGGGCCAGGGCTAAGGGCCAGGGCTAAGTGTCAGGGCCAGGACCAGGGGCACTGGAGAGGGGGACAGGGACAGAGGCCCGGAGAGGCGGGCTGGAGACAGGGACAGAGAACAGGGTTAAGGCCTTGGACAGGGCGAGGGCCAGAGCTGCTTACAGGGATGAGGACAGGGTTCCGACGGCGGAGGCCGGGCACGGGGACAGGGGCCCGACGGCGGAGGCCTGGCACGGGGACAGGGGCCCGACGGCAAAGGCCTGGCACGGGGACAGGGGCCCGACGGCGGAGGCCTGGCACGGGGACAGGGGCCCGACGGCGGAGGCCTGGCACGGGGACAAGGACCCGACGGCGGAGGCCTGGCACGGGGACAGGGGCCCGACAGCGGGGGCCTGGCACGGGGACAGGGGCCCGACAGCGGGGGCCGGGCACGGAGATCCTCCTCCTCCTCCTCGGATGCTGCAGACGGGCAGCGCAGAACAAAGGGGGTCCCAGGGGACCGGGATGGGAACACGCCGTCCTCCCGTGGAATACTAGGGAGCGACGACGAGCCTCACCCCAGGAACGAGGATCACGAAGAGACGCCTTCCTCCCATGGAATCGGGAGCGATGGCGAGCCGCCTTGACGTCTGGAGTGGGAACACTGGAAAACCTCCCGTAGAGAATTAGAGAGCGAAGACGGCGTCCCACTCCAGGCAAACGGCGACAGGTGGTGATGGCTGGGCCGTCGTCTCACGCCGGAGACGCGGCAGGTGATGGTGATGTACAGAATGGTAACGTACAGCACTCCATGAACACAGAACGACCCAACCAGGACTGGAAGGGAGGTCCAGGTATATAAAGACCACTGGGGCGCTAATCACAAACTATGACAGCTGCGTGAAGGTAGTCCAAGGGTGGGGGCTGGTGAAGAGTAGAGGAGAATAAGTAATCGCAAGGGTGGGGGCTGTTGAGGAGAGTAGACAGGGAAAACACAGGAAAAAGGTCCAGGGACAGGCGAATCCTCACAGTACCTCCCCCTCCACGGGAGCCACCGGGCGACCCAAAAACCAGACAGCGGGGCAGGGGACATGACAAAGAAACAAACAAAAAAAAATTGGCCATGCTAGCAGGGGAAGCTACACCTAAAGTGGGGCTAGCAGAGGGACAGGGTAGCTGCCAGAGCATTGCTAGCTACAGGGCCTATGCCAGCTGTACTGCTACATTAGCATAGAGGCTGCGCTAGCTGCCAGAGCTAGGCTAGCAGACAGGGCTGGACTAGCAAAGGAGAACAAGCTAGCTGAAAGGATAGTCCTAGCTGTGGGGAACAGGGTAGCTAACAGGGGAGCTAACGAGGCTAACAGGGGAGCTAACAGGGAAGCTAACAGGGGAGCTAACAGGGGAGCTAACATGAGAACTAACAGGGGAGCTAAAGAGGCTAACAGGGGAGCTAACAGGGGAACCAAAGAGACTAACTCACATACACTGTCTGTGCTGACTGGGGTCGTCGACTGGTCGGGTCGTACTGTTATGGTTTGTAACCGACCCCAATCGCACAACACAAGACAGGTATGAGAGTAAGCCAAAACAGGGCAAATATTTATTATAGAACAAAAAGCGGCACAGTCCCTTTAAGGGAGAACACAAAAACACTAGAGTCAAGGAAATATGGAAAATGCGGCACTGTGCCTTTAAGAGGCGAACAGGCTAAGGGACTAAGGCTAAGGGCCAGGGCTAAGGGCCAGGGCTAAGTGTCAGGGCCAGGACCAGGGGCACTGGAGAGGGGGACAGGGACAGAGGCCCGGAGAGGCGGGCTGGAGACAGGGACAGAGAACAGGGTTAAGGCCTTGGACAGGGCGAGGGCCAGAGCTGCTTACAGGGATGAGGACAGGGTTCCGACGGCGGAGGCCGGGCATGGGGACAGGGGCCCGACGGCGGAGGCCTGGCACGGGGACAGGGGCCCGACGGCGGAGGCCTGACACGGGGACAGGGGCCCGACGGCGGAGGCCTGGCACGGGGACAGGGGCCCGACGGCGGAGGCCTGGCACGGGGACAGGGACCCGACGGCGGAGGCCTGGCACGGGGACAGGGGCCCGACGGCGGAGGCCTGGCACGGGCAGCTGCGTGAAGGTAGTCCAAGGGTGGGGGCTGGTGAAGAGTAGAGGAGAGTAAATCATCGCAAGGGTGGGGGCTGTTGAGGAGAGTAGACAGGGAAAACACAGGAAAAAGGTCCAGGGACAGTCGAATCCTCACAGAGCCCCCCACGCAAGGAACCCCGAAACCAGCCAGCGAACCGAGGGAGCCCAACGACGAAGACCAACCAAAATCCACCAAAGCACACGCAAGAGACCAGCACCCAACTCCAGGGATGGTCCAGGAAAGGACTCAAAAGTGAATCAAGCAATAGTTACAGACAGGAGTACAATATGTTTCAAGGAAAAGGTACATTGTAATGGGCAGACATTTTAGATTCTGCAAGGAACATAAAGACTGAGCTTCCATATGTTGTCACTAAGCCAATGAAAATGTTTCTTCAGAAAAGAGCATCAGAATACAGGGCTAACGCAAAGTCTATACATGGTTATTGTTAAAATAGCAGGGATCTAGAATTACAGTTCTGTCTCCTCGCCGTTGTGTGGAATTCCCAGTATGAGCACACCAGTGTTGGGACTAACGCCATTACTTTTGGCAGTAACTAGTGCTCTAGTCTAACACATTACTTTTTAAATTCAGTAACTCAATTACCATTACGAAATGGTTTGTTACTGCGTTATTTTTATGTAGAGTGGTAGCGAGCGGTAGCGATCTGCAGTGCAGTCCTGACTCCTGTGTCACATGAGGAGACGTTGTGGGCGTGTTTGTGTTTACTCTAGTCTAGACTGTCATGGTGGTGCCATACATATATAGGTATAGATAGATAGATATAAATAGATAGACAGACAGACAGGTCTAGTGAAGTTGCCGGGTCTGTGTGAAAGGGACTACCCGGCATTGCGGGACAGGGTTGTGATGTCCTGATGATGTGGTTATAATATCATAACCACAGCTATTTTCATCAAATTCAAATCAAATCAAATGTATTTGTAAAGCCCACAATCACAAGTTAATGTCCCCATGTGCCGGACACGTCTTCTTTATACAAGTCAAGAAGAAACAACACAACAAAAAAAAGAAAACAAAAAAAAACATGAAATCCTAAATAAATGCAACACTCCCAGACATACCCCAGTGAAGGTAAGGAAAAACTCACTAAAAACCTAGCAATAGGAAAAAAAACAGGAGAGGAGAGAAACCTTAGTCGCTATGGATATCGATGGGTGGAGAATAAAACAGGTAAAATAGTTGGTATGTATATATACGTGTAATACAATATACACATGCAATAGCAACTGGGGTACATGAGAACATTTTTGAAAGATTTAAATAGAATAGAGCTAAGAACAACAACAGCAACAAAAGAGAAAGCATAGGGAATCAGTGCTAGCATGAAAATAGGATAAAGGCTAAATGTCAAGGCTCGGAGCTCAAAATATCAGTCATATTTCATTTGCACATGAGTATGTATTCCGTTCGGATCCATTTGAAGTATGTGGGCGACGTAGAGAGGATTGCATCATCTTGGCCATCACCACGAGACATCCACTCAGAGAGACAGGGAGACGGGGACAGGCGTTAGACAGTTTGCGTGTTTGTGGTGGGCGGACATAGCAATAGATGCATGTAGTAGTAGGCCTAAGCATAAATATGTGAATAGAATAGATAAATGTAGTAAACATATATGTCAATAGAATAGAAGTACTTAACCCAGCAAATGAACTAGAACAGGCACGGTTTAAACATTGTAGGTCGGACAGAAGACGGTATGAAGCTGATCCATGACCTCAATGGTGCTCATAACCAATGTGGGGGTAGAACAGTCACTGTGGCATAAGTGGCATGCCACTATCCCCACACCACCAACCCTTCCAAAAAAGCCTTGCAGTTTGGGTTTTTCCTCTCCTATCTCAACTGCTCCGTGACCAACAAGGTCTCCCCTACATTTTCAAAAGTTTAGATACAGCTTGACTTAACTCATCATCATGAGTTATGCATGTCAAATTGATAAAATTCTTCATTGAGTGTGTACGTCTGTGGAGACCTATTTTACAGAACACAACCCGAGAAGCGCTGGTTCTCTCCGCCTACGACTCAGGAACACGGCCTTCTATCTGAGCGATGACGCATGAATTGTGGTTCAGTGTGAACAACTCAAAGCCGGCAGAATGGAGGTTCTCCATTGCAGGATTATTGCAGAATTTCCGTGTGAAATAAAGGGCTACAGTCTGGTATGGCAACTGCTCTGCCTTGGACCGGAAAGCACTGCAGAGGAGGGTGAAAACGCATCCGCTGCCTGCAATTGAGACTGTCTCTGAGGAAGGTACACAGGACACCTCTCATCCCATCACAAACTGTTTTCCCTCCTTCCCTCTGGGAAGCACTATAGGAATCTCCGTTCCAAGTCAAGCAGGCTTAGGAACAGCTTTTCTTTTGGTTTATTACCAAGTATTCATACTCATGTATTCATACGTGTACCACTGTATATAATAATACTGCACATACATTAGCTTAGCATACTGTATTTACTCTATAGCTTCGTCATATATATATTGGATATTGTATTGGATATTTTGTAGTGTTTGGTCTTTATTCTTTAACTTTTTTACTGTATGAAGCAACATTTCAGGAGGTTCATCAGAACCAAGCATTTCACTATAATGTACATGTACCTTATGTGTACCCAGGGCCGCCTCAGGGGGTGTGCGAGCAGTGCGGTCGCACAGGGCCTCGCGGGAAGGGGGGCCTCGCAATTTTTTTTTTTTTTTTTTTTTTTTATAATTTTTTTTTGCGAGGCCCCCCTTCCCGCGAGGCCCTTTTTCATCACAGACCTAAAATCTAGTTTTGCTTATATGCTTATATATTTCACATTAGACACGTTTGTAGAATGTGTCTGACTTGTTCCTGGGTCTGCAGTGACATACTATTGGTTTCAACGAAGGGAGCTCTGGTGCTCTGCAGCAGACATACTATTGGTTTCAACGAAGGGAGCGGAGTGGTTACTTACTTGTGTAGTATGCCGGCGTGAGTCAGCTGCGTTTGACTATTTCGCATGTGCAGCTTTTGACTATTATGCTTAGTTATGCCAGCCAACTCGAAGAGGTCGGTCATTATCAGTCGGTCGGTCACCAAGGAACGTTGACGAAAGGCGGGACAAATGGCCGGAGCCTTGTCATGATGCAGTCGGGATATAGCCATGATGATGTCGGCTAGTAGCTAGCTTAGCTAAAGGCTATCTAGCGTTAGCTAACCTAGAGACATGCAGCCAAGATGAAGAGGATGGTCGTTTGGCAGATGAACTTCGTCAACTCCACGCGGTTGTCTCCATCCTCTTGGACGTTTGGTGAGTTTTTAACCTATTCTATTAACTATATTCTATTCCCGCCGTGGACATCGCTCTCTCTCTCTCTCTCTCTCTTTCTCTGGAGCTAAACTGGCCGACTAGCTGTTGTAGTACTACTAGTAGCTAATGGTGTGTGCCTGGTGTCAGCACCTGGCTGTATGTAGCCGCATAGCTTGCTTCTGCGTTAGCTAATGGTTAGCGATAGCCTGGTTGAGCTAACTGTTAGCCAGTTAGCTGTTTAGCTTCGACGTTAACTGCCGGCTGCGCTCGGCTGGGAACGTTCGTTTGATGCTATCAGTTAGCCTTGAGTTAGCTGTTAGCTTGTGCTACGACCATTGACATTAGCCGTGAGAATAGCAGGGGGTTCTGGCACTCTGACTACGACATCATCTTTGACAGAAGATGTAGTCGGGCCTGCACCATGACAAGGCTCTGGCCATAGCTTATTTTTGTCCCGACAGCGAGAGGCCTTTCGTCAACGTGGAGACCTGTGTTGCGGCCTTTCGCCCTGCGTTCCTTGGTGCAGGTAAGATTAATGAAAATGTCATGACATTACCCCACTCTTCCTTCCTTCCCCTCCCAAATGTTTTGTTAATAACGATGTTTTTTTCCAGGCAAAACATATGTTACTTCACAACATTTGGAGATACGACATGTGCTGTGTGTGAATTCATTTGTTCGTTTGTGTAGCTTGGGTAGCGTTGGGCCGTTGGCCAAAGCTGTGTGTGGCCTGGTGTCAGTAGCCTACCTGGCTAGCCTTTAGCTGTCGGCCATTGGCTCCTTGCTGCTTTGTTTTATCTTGGTATAGACCCTCTTCTCTTTGGATTTAAGTGTTGATCTTTGTCCTTTTGGATCTATGTATATTCATGTTGCCTTTGTGAAGTTATCTTTTCCTTCTGTTTTGTTCTTTCATTAAAAGTTGAATATCCTTTAGGGGGTCATCTTTGCTTATCTCTCTCATACATGCTCTCTCTCTAACACACATGCTCTCTCTCTCTCTCTCTCTCTTTCTAACACACACAGTCTGCCTATGGCGGCCTTTCTCGATGGCTAGGCTGTGCTCGCTGAGTCTGTACCTAGTCAAGGATCTTCAGTCACAGTGCTCAGGTATTCTGCCACTGTGTACTCTCTGTTTAGGGCCAAATAGCATTTCAATTTCTTTCCAATGTGTCTCTCTCTGTACACTGTATATTGACTGTAGAACGGGAGCTATCTCTCGCTCTCTCTCTTGCTATATGTTGACTGTATCATGCCCAGCCTCGGGCAGCGCTATTATTTACGAATATGTTGACTGTATAAAAAAATAAAAATAAAAAAAAAATATATATATTTTTTTATTTTATTTTATTTTTACCTTTTGGGGGGGGGGGGGGGGGGGCTCGCGTTCAAATCTCGCACAGGGCCTCGCATTTCTCCCAGGCGGCCCTGTGTGTACCTTATTATGCACTTTGTAATGGTGTATTTTGCAATATGTGTAATATTGTATCTTATAATACTGTGGATGTTAAGGATATTATGATTTTTGTTACAGTTTTATGTAATGCTTTTTAGATATTTATGTGCTGGATAATGTTTTTTAATGTTATATTTGTATGTCTGGACCCCAGGAAGAGTCACTTCACCATTGATTGATTGATTGATTGATTGATTGATTGATTGATTGATTGATTGATTGATTGATTGATTGATTGATTGATTGATTGATTGATTGATTAATTGATTGATTGAAAACTGTATTAACATATTGCAGAATGGGTACAGTACAGTACAGCTCAATACTAACAACTGCTAAGAGGATGAAGACCAGAAAAATACTTTTGTCTTGTTTACATCAGGGTCCTCCATTTTCAATTCATCAAGACATTTATGACATAGAAGACATACTGTACACATATACGGTGCTGTGTACGAAAAATAGATCATAAAAAGATATACATCCGAAGGGGATGAAACGGTACATTGGAGGGGGTTGGGTGGGTGGGGAGGGAGGGTGCTCTTTTAGAACGGTTTTGATGGAGGATAGGGATTCACATTCCTTTACGGCTGTGGGTAGGGCGTTCCACATTATTATGGCATAATTGCGAAACGTCCCTTGTTTGAGCCGAATCTGGGTTGAACATGATTTGTGGAACTCCCTCTGGGGTTGTGGTCTGACCTTTAGGAAGTATTTCGACATACATGGGTATCTTAGTGGTGTTGTGTATCTTGCAGACCAGGCCCAT
Organism: Notolepis coatsorum; assembly: GCF_963971535.1. Classification (NCBI taxonomy): domain Eukaryota; kingdom Metazoa; phylum Chordata; class Actinopteri; order Aulopiformes; family Paralepididae; genus Notolepis; species Notolepis coatsorum. The sequence continues at coordinate 192,394,016 of NC_140167.1, read as the reverse complement.
TGCAAGTTGCTGTACTCTGTTGTCTACTCTAAGCCATTGTAGATTGTCATGGTGAAGACTAATGGGGATCCAAAATAACTGTTATGGTTTGTAACCGACCCCAATTGCACAACACAAGACAGGTATGATGGTTTGCCAAGAAACAGATATTTATTGAGAGACAGGGAAAAAAGGGCACTGTCCCTTTAAGGGAGAACACAAATACAGGAATATAACAAGAGGGGAAAAACTAGGTGCCTTTAAGGGGCGGGCAGGAAAAGGGAACACTAAGGGAAGGTTAATGAACGCTAGGGGAAACATTAAAGGAACGCTAGGGGAAGGTTAAAGGAACAGAGGAACTAGAGACTAGGAGATGTCGGGACAAGGAGAGCTAGGGAACAGGAGAACTGGGGACTAGGAGAACTAGGGACAAGGAACTAGGTGGAACTAGAAGGGGAGGACTTGGGACCAGGAACTAGGTGGAACTAGAAAGGGGAGAACTAAGGACAGAGGGGACTAAGGCCCGCGGAGGCGGGCTGGGGACAGGGAGGAACTGGGGACAGAGGGGACTGAGGCCCGCGGAGGCGGGCTGGGGACAGGGAGGACTGGGAGGACTGGTGGGAAAACATCTGGGCCGCTCCAGGCGTATGCGTAATGGTGCAGGAACAGCAGCGGCGGCGAGGGTGTCGCCACCGGGTAGCTGGCTGTCCGAGCCGAGGAACAGAGTGCTGGAACAGCGGCGGTGGCGAGGGTGTCGTCAACCGGGTAGCCGCTGTCGGAGCCGAGGAACAGAGTGCTGGAACAGCGGCGGTGGCGAGGGTGTCGTCCACCGGGTAGCCGCTGTCGGAGCCGAGGTACAGGGTGCTGGAACAGCGGCGGTGGCGAGGGTGTCGTCCACCGGGTAGCCGCTGTCGGAGCCGAGGAACAGAGTGCTGGAACAGCGGCGGTGGCGAGGGTGTCGTCAACCGGGTAGCCGCTGTCGGAGCCGAGGAACAGAGTGCTGGAACAGCGGCGGTGGCGACGGTGTCGTCCACCGGGTAGCCGCTGTCGGAGCCGAGGAACAGGGTGCTGGAACAGCGGCGGTGGCGAGGGTGTCGTCCACCGGGTAGCCGCTGTCGGAGCCGAGGAACAGAGTGGCGCGCCACACCTTGGTGTGCACGTCGGAACCGAGAGACGCCTCGGGGTGCGTCTGCGAGGAGGAGTGTGCCAAGCACGAGGATCCTTGGAAGATGCGCGTTGCGCGCTGGAGACTGGAGAGCGTGCCAAGACCTTGAAGATGCGCGTTGCGCGCTGGTGACTGGAGAGCGTGCAAAGCCCTTGCAAATGCGCGTTGCGCGCTGGTGACTGGAGAGCGTGCCAAGCACGAGGATCCTTGGAAGATGGGCGTTGCGCGCTGGAGACTGGAGAGCGTGCCAAGCCCTTGAAGATGCGCGTTGCGCGCTGGTGACTGGAGAGCGTGCCAAGCCCTTGCAGATGCGCATTGCGCGCTGGTGACTGGAGAGCGTGCCAAGCACGAGGATCCTTGGAAGATGCGCGTTGGAGACTGGAGAGCGTGCCAAGCCCTTGAAGATGCGCGTTGCGCGCTGGTGACTGGAGAGCGTGCCAAGCACGAGGGTCCGGGAGATGCGCGTTGGTCTAGATGTGCGTCAGGACGAACAGCTGCGCTGGGGTCTGCAGTGGAGCGCTGGGGTGCCTCCCGTGGAAGTACAGGGAGCGCAGAACAGTCTCCTCCACAGGCTACGGCGACAGCAGACGACGGCTGGAGAAATCCATATACAGCATTGGTAGACCAGAGGATCTCCCGAAAGAGTCTAGATGTTTAGAGAATATGACTCAGCATGAATACAACACGACCCCACGCCGAAACGAGGGGAAGCGCCCTGGTATTTAAAGCCCACAGGGGAACTAATTAGCCTGCCACCACAGGTGCGAGAGGTAATTGATAATCGAACAGGTGTGGCCACTGAGAGTAAAGAACGAGAGGGTGGGGGCTAGAGAGAGTGAGTAGGGAATTCCTAACAGTAGGCTTAAAGAAGACAGAGAAAGTTGGTGAGCAGCGGGCAAAACCTCACAGTACCCCCCCCTCAACGGGAGCCACCCGGCGACCCAAAACAAATACAGACAGAGTGGCAGGGGGCAAAACAAGAGGTACTGGCCAAGCCAGCAGGGGAAGCCACCACAAGAGCGGGGCTAGCAAAAGAAACAGGGTCGCCGAGGGGTAACTAGGGTAGCAGAGGGGCAACTGGGGGAACTGGTCTAGAGGAACTGGGTCTAGAGAACTAGTCTAGAGGAACTGGTCTAGAGAACTGGTCTAGAGAACTGGGCTAGAGAACTGGTCTAGAGAACCGGTCTAGAGAACTGGTCTAGAGAACTGGTCTAGAGGAACTGGGTCTAGAGAACTGGTCTAGAGCAACTGGTCTAGAGGAACTGAGGGGCAAGCAGGGTAGCTAAGGGGTAACCATGGTAGCACCGGGAAAGGGCTAGCAGAGGGAAGGTTAGCTGCCAGGGCACTGATAGCTACAGGGCCTATGCTAGCTGTACTGCTACATCAACATAGAGGCTGCGCAAGCTGCCGGAGCCAGGCTAGCAGAGGGAAAGGGTAGCTGCCAGGGCACTGATAGCTACAGGGCCTATGCTAGCTGTACTGCTACATCAACATAGAGGCTGCGCTAGCTGCCGGAGCTAGGCTGGCAGACAGGGCTGGACCAGCATGAGAGAACAAGCTAGCTGGAAGGACAGTCCCAGCTGTGTGAGATAAACTGACCTTGCTAGCTGAAAAGGCAGTCCTAGCAGTGGGAGAGAAACTGACCTTGCTAGCTGAAAGGGCAGTCCTAGCAGTGGGATAAACTGACCTTGCTAGCTGAAAAGGCAGTCCTAGCAGTGGGAGAGAAACTACACAAAAAGTGGAGGCCAAGCAGAGGGACCGGGTTAGCTGCTTGGGCCTGGCTAGCTACAGGGCCTATGCCAGCTGCAAGGCTGCATTAACATAGAGGCTGTGCTAACAGCCAGGGCCAAGCTAGCAGACTGGGACCATGCAGAGGGAACTGGGTTAGCCGCCAGGGCATGGCTAGCTACAGAGCCCATGCCAGCAGCAAGGGCTGCATAAACATAGAGGCTGTGCTAGCAGCCGGGGCTAAGCTAGCAGACTGGGGCTCTGCTGAGGGACTGGGTTAGCTGCCAGGGCATGGCTAGCTACAGGGCCTATGCCAGCAGCAAGGGCTGCATTAACATAGAGGCTGTGCTAGCAGCCGGGGCAAGGCTAGCAGACAGGGGCTCTGCTGAGGGACTGGGTTAGCTGCCAGGGCATGGCTAGCTACAGGGGGGTCAAACAGGGCTAAACGGGAAGCAAACAGGGGAGCTAACAAGCTAACAAGGGAGCTAAACAGGGCTAACAAGGAAGCTAAACTGGGCTAACAGGGAAGCTAGAGGGAACAAGAAAAAAAAGGCAAACTCAACATACACCGTCTGTGCTGGCTGGGGTCGTAGACTTGGTGGGGTCGTACTGTTATGGTTTGTAACCGACCCCAATCGCACAACACAAGACAGGTATGATGGTTTGCCAAGAAACAGATATTTATTGAGAGACAGGGAAAAAAGGGCACTGTCCCTTTAAGGGAGAACACAAATACAGGAATATAACAAGAGGGGAAAAACTAGGTGCCTTTAAGGGGCGGGCAGGAAAAGGGAACACTAAGGGAAGGTTAATGAACGCTAGGGGAAACATTAAAGGAACGCTAGGGGAAGGTTAAAGGAACAGAGGAACTAGAGACTAGGAGATGTCGGGACAAGGAGAGCTAGGGAACAGGAGAACTGGGGACTAGGAGAACTAGGGACAAGGAACTAGGTGGAACTAGAAGGGGAGGACTTGGGACCAGGAACTAGGTGGAACTAGAAAGGGGAGAACTAAGGACAGAGGGGACTAAGGCCCGCGGAGGCGGGCTGGGGACAGGGAGGAACTGGGGACAGAGGGGACTGAGGCCCGCGGAGGCGGGCTGGGGACAGGGAGGACTGGGAGGACTGGTGGGAAAACATCTGGGCCGCTCCAGGCGTATGCGTAATGGTGCAGGAACAGCAGCGGCGGCGAGGGTGTCGCCACCGGGTAGCTGGCTGTCCGAGCCGAGGAACAGAGTGCTGGAACAGCGGCGGTGGCGAGGGTGTCGTCAACCGGGTAGCCGCTGTCGGAGCCGAGGAACAGAGTGCTGGAACAGCGGCGGTGGCGAGGGTGTCGTCCACCGGGTAGCCGCTGTCGGAGCCGAGGTACAGGGTGCTGGAACAGCGGCGGTGGCGAGGGTGTCGTCCACCGGGTAGCCACTGTCGGAGCCGAGGAACAGAGTGCTGGAACAGCGGCGGTGGCGAGGGTGTCGTCAACCGGGTAGCCGCTGTCGGAGCCGAGGAACAGAGTGCTGGAACAGCGGCGGTGGCGAGGGTGTCGTCCACCGGGTAGCCGCTGTCGGAGCCGAGGAACAGGGTGCTGGAACAGCGGCGGTGGCGAGGGTGTCGTCCACCGGGTAGCCGCTGTCGGAGCCGAGGAACAGAGTGGCGCGCCACACCTTGGTGTGCACGTCGGAACCGAGAGACGCCTCGGGGTGCGTCTGCGAGGAGGAGTGTGCCAAGCACGAGGATCCTTGGAAGATGCGCGTTGCGCGCTGGAGACTGGAGAGCGTGCCAAGCCCTTGAAGATGCGCGTTGCGCGCTGGTGACTGGAGAGCGTGCCAAGCCCTTGCAAATGCGCGTTGCGCGCTGGTGACTGGAGAGCGTGCCAAGCACGAGGATCCTTGGAAGATGCGCGTTGCGCGCTGGAGACTGGAGAGCGTGCCAAGCCCTTGAAGATGCGCGTTGCGCGCTGGTGACTGGAGAGCGTGCCAAGCCCTTGCAGATGCGCGTTGCGCGCTGGTGACTGGAGAGCGTGCCAAGCACGAGGATCCTTGGAAGATGCGCGTTGGAGACTGGAGAGCGTGCCAAGCCCTTGAAGATGCGCGTTGCGCGCTGGTGACTGGAGAGCGTGCCAAGCACGAGGGTCCGGGAGATGCGCGTTGGTCTAGATGTGCGTCAGGACGAACAGCTGCGCTGGGGTCTGCAGTGGAGCGCTGGGGTGCCTCCCGTGGAAGTACAGGGAGCGCAGAACAGTCTCCTCCACAGGCTACGGCGACAGCAGACGACGGCTGGAGAAATCCATATACAGCATTGGTAGACCAGAGGATCTCCCGAAAGAGTCTAGATGTTTAGAGAATATGACTCAGCATGAATACAACACGACCCCACGCCGAAACGAGGGGAAGCGCCCTGGTATTTAAAGCCCACAGGGGAACTAATTAGCCTGCCACCACAGGTGCGAGAGGTAATTGATAATCGAACAGGTGTGGCCACTGAGAGTAAAGAACGAGAGGGTGGGGGCTAGAGAGAGTGAGTAGGGAATTCCTAACAGTAGGCTTAAAGAAGACAGAGAAAGTTGGTGAGCAGCGGGCAAAACCTCACAATAACAATAAACAACAATATGTGACCAATAAAACGAAAGTTGAATACTATCCTCCACATATTCACATGTTACTGTATACTGCAATGAGCTTTACTGCTACTTTTCACTCTTAATGCCAGCTTAATTTCATTGTACAATGTACTTGTACTTGTGCAATGCCAATATATTTAATCTAATCAAAGCCTACATTAATATCTACTGACTGTTCGTTATTCTGTGGGTGGTGGGATGCTCTGGGATAATACAGCATCCATCCACTATGAAATGTACCACCAACAAAATACAGTGCAGAGACATCTGGGGATAGTGTAAACACCATTTAACATTCCTGTTATCCTCTCTAAATTCCTCTTCCATCCCCCCCACCCCCCACCCCCCACCCACTCTCCATACTCTTAAATTTTTTTCGCAAGCTCTTTGAATCAATCATTCTCTCTCAGCCATATGGCTAAGTGTGTATTTGAGAACACAAGTATATTAAAAAAACAACAGCTGCTTGAGCGCTGGAACAAAGCACGAGGCATGGCCATTATCCAAGCATGACACACTGGGATGCCCGGGGAGGCAGAGTGGGCTTGGTGACGATTGGGGAAGGCTAACGCCAAACCCATTGATCTCCTGAAAGGAGTCAGAATATAGAAAGATGGCGGGGAAGGGGAGAAAAGAGGCAAAATGGTGCCTATATTTTACACTGAGGCCCAAATCTTGTGAAAGCAATTTATTCCCTCTTTCAAAT
>NC_140167.1:192339073-192387625 GCF_963971535.1 Notolepis coatsorum | reverse complement strand
GTGGATATGCAAAATACATACTGTAATCTACATTCACACTCACAAAAACAAGCAGAAAAACACAAAAACCACACAGACCCACGGCGCTTCCTGTGCATGCTTCCGAAAAACTTCCCCCGTCAGATCGTCTGTGAGCGAGTGGGTGAGTGGGTGATCCCAATTTCCTGTGCATAACCCACCACGGCGACAGTAAACACATTTCAACAACCTCCAATAAAAGGTTTTGGAGTTGAATGCCATTCCTTTGTTTTAAGTTTCACTATACACCTTTTACTTTTTGAGTTGTACTTATACCTAATTATGGCATGTGTGTGTGTGTGTGTGTGTGTGTGTGTGTGTGTGTGTGTGTGCGTGCGTGCGTGCGTGCGTGCGTGCGTGCGTGCGTGCGTGCGTGCGTGCGTGCGTGCGTGCGTGTGTGTGTGCGTGCGTGCATGCATGCGTGCGAGTGTGTGTGTGTGTGTGTGTGTGTGCGTGTGCGTGCGTGCGTGTTGTGTTTGTGTCGTCTAGAGTGAAGGGGCTGCTGTAAATCTCTTTTTAGGAAACAACATTTTTCATTCAGTTTGAAGAGTGTTTACAAGGGCCCCCTGATAGTTGACATGTTTCCAGCATGGGATAAACATCAAAGGGGCCAGGCATGAAACAAGGTTCTGGTGCAATACCATTCTAGGCAGTGAATCACCTCTTCGTGACGAGCAACCCTTTTCAGAGGAAATCACAAGGTTGCTGGAGTGGAACATTGACCTAACTCGCTCAAATGACCTTTTGTTTCTGACTCACGGAACATCCGTCCACGCATTTTAAAGATCTTCTAACCTATGCACACAGTTATCATCGCTTACCAATACATTGTTCTCATGGTGAATCTTTTATTTCGCTCCAGGCAACAAAACAGTTTGCTCAGGAGACAGAGCGTAAAGTGCTATATATATAAAATGCGCCATTACCATTTAAAACAAAGCAAAAACCAACTACGCAGAGTCACACCACCTGATGAAGAACCCTTCAGGAACTGTTCTTCGGTGTGAAATGAGGTGAGGTTTCAGGCCTCTCTCTCTCTTTCTCTCTCTCTCTCTCTCTCTCTCTCTCTCTCTCTCTCTCTCTCTCTCTCCTCTCTCTCTCTCTCTCTCTCTCTCATCTCTCTCTCTCTCTCTCTCTCTCTCTCTCAGGCCTGAGCCCACAGTGCCGTAAGCCTGTCTCTTCCTCTCTGACTTTACAAGCAGACTCCCACTCCCACTCCCAGGCATTTACATGAGAGAGATAGATGGGGGGGGGAGAGAGAGAGAGAGAGAGAGAGAGAGATGAGAGAGAGAGAGAGAGAGAGAGAGAGAGAGAGATGAGAGAGAGGAGAGAGAGAGAGAGAGAGAGACAGAGACAGAGACAGAGACAGAGACAGAGAAGGTGAGAGAGAGGTAGAAAGGGGAAGAGAGGGAGGGAAGAGAGCAAGGAGGGAGAGAGAGAGAGAGAGGGAGAGAGAGAGAAGGCAAGAGAGAGAGAGAGAGAGACAGACAGAGAAGGTGAGAGAGAGGTAGAAAGGGGGAAGAAGAGAGGGAGGAGAGAGAGCCAGGAGGGAGAGAGAGAGATAGGGAGGGAGGGAGAGAGAGAAGGCAAGAGAGAGATGGGGGGGTAGAGAGAGAGAGAGAGAGAGAGAGAGAGAGAGAGAGAGAGAGAGAGAGAGATAGAGAGAGAGAGAGAGAGAGAGAGAGAGAGAGAGAGAGAGAGAGGGCGAGAGAGACCCCATGGAGACGCAGCCGTGCGCTGGGATGAGGAGTTCATTTCTGTCAATCTGACAGAAGTAGCTCCCTGTGCTGCCCTGTCTACCTTAGTGCACATCAACAGGGACGGGGAGATGAAGGTGATGACGTGTGTGTTTTGATACGCGGCAGGGCTATAGAGATCCACCATATTATAGGATATATAGGCAGATGAAGGGAGAGCGAGAGGGTAGATGTACCCCCGGGGGAATAAAGTGCACACAGCCCCTGCATATAAACGTACAGACAGAAGCCCCTCAGAGCATTGACAGAGATAACGCAGTCCACCTCGCGTTGGCTGGAGCAGCGGCAAGCCCTCCAGTGGAAACTCTGGTCCACATCTCGCCTCCTGATAATGGAAGGCTGGCAGCATACTGTACATACTGTATCTTCCCAATGAATCACGGCGCTATTGTCCCGTCTTCTTTAGTATTCCCCGCAAGTTGTGATAACCAAGACCAGATAGTATCTGTATGATATATACAGTGCTTTGAATGATACACCTTATGTTGGGCCTTACTCTGCAAAATACACACCCAGGGCGCGTCTATTTTTTACCAATGGATTTCCAGTTCCGCGTTCGCGTTCTGTGATCTGATTGGCCACTGACGTTTCTGGTGCGATCTGATTGACCACTGACGTTTCTGGTCATGTGACATGTGCGCCCAATCGCGTGACGCGCCCATTTCCGCCTCGAACAGCAGCAAACTACCTAACGCCTAGTTTATCACTGGTTAAGCTTAGGCGACTCTTTCGAAGTTGGTTAAGGTTAGAGTATGAATCAGGGCTGGTGTTCTATCGCCCTGCTCTAAGACAAACTCTAACCTTAACCAACTTCGAAAGAGTTGCCTAAGCTTAACCGGTGAAAGAAACAGGCGTCACACGATCGGCGCAACCAGAAACGTCAGTTGTCAATCAGAGCGCAGAACGTGAACGCGGAACTGGAAATCCGTTGGTAAAAGTAATCAGGGATCCAGGAGAGTCCCTTCTTTACTGCCGACCAGTGATGCCACAGATTACTTGTAAAAATTATCTGATGACTGATTACTGATTACTCCTTTAAAAAGTAATCTAGTTACTTTACTGATTACTTAGTTATCAAAGTAACTTAGTTACTTTGAAAGTAATTAGGTTACGAAGTCGTCGTCGTCCCCCCTGCTGCTGCCACAACATAAGAATGACAACAGTTTTCTTTCTCTCTCTCTCTCTCTCTCTCTACCAAATCCATTCTGAGACAACGGACTCAGTGCGTACTCCGCAAGTTGCGCGTAACATGAATCTCTCTCTCTCACTCTCACTCTCACTCTCTCACTCTCTCTCAAGTAGCCAAATTACACTATAAAACGAACTGGATAGTTGATTTAACTTCATACTGAAGCCATTCTAAAATCAGCTATAAACGTAAACATGTGTGTGTGGCTGTGTGCGTGCATGCGTGTGCGAGCGCACGTCCCATCTCCGGTCTAGCTGACTGTACCCCTGGCTCTCTTATCATCAGCATTATGAGATAGTAACTATAGTAATGCACAGCCACTTGGAAAAGTAACTGTAATCAGATTACTGGCTTGTAAAAAGTAAGTAAATTAGATTACTATTTATTTACTGAAAAAGTTATCAGATTAGAGTAACTAGTTACTTAGTAACTAGTTACTGGCATCACTGGTGATAACCAAGACCAGATAGTATCTGTAATGATATACAGTGCTTTGAATGATACACATTATGTTGGGCCTTACTCTGCAAAATACACACCCACGAGAGTCCCTTCTTTACTGCCGACTGGCCGGAGTGAGAGCGGAGGTCGTCGTTGCCGTTACCGTCACTCTCACCCTCGTCTGTCCCCGTGTCTGTCCACGCGTCGAGCCAACGTGGCGGAGCGTCCTCTGGGTAACAGGAGTGCCGCGGCATATCTGTTCTGGCTAAATGGCTGTGATGACAAGGCCAGGGGCTTTGTGGCAACTTATTGGCTGGCTTAAAAAACGTTGTCTCCAGAACTTGGAACCTGCTCCCCTCTGGCCTATCACATAATTCTCCCCCCCTCCCCTTGTCAGTCAATCAATCACTCAATCAATCAATCAATCAATCCATCAATCAATCAATCACCGACTTCTACCATGGACTGTCCCGTGATTTCATCAATTATATTTCTCACAGTATCAATCCCTTCATGTTTTTATTTTACGTTGTGAGGAGCCAGACGAAATGCACATCTTTATCGCTATGGTGAATAGCACACACGCACATACATATGCACACACGCACACGCACACGCACACACACACGCACACGCACACGAACACACACACACACACACACACACAGACACACACACACAGACACACACACCGAGTGATTCTTATGATACCCCGTTCATGTTATTTAAAAATGCAGTCTTCTCCAGAGTCAGACAATTTCCTCTCTGTACATTCAGTAGAAAACTATCTGGGCGCAAGCTAGCCTAGCTTAGCACAAATGAATGGAAGTGGATACGGACCAGCTATAGCCAAGCTGTCTGGCCAAACATACCTCTTCCAGACTTTTAAGCTATGCCAGTGGTGGTCCGTATCTCTTTACATTAATTTGTGCTAAGCTAGGCTAGCTTGCAAACGGATAGCTTTCTACTGAACGCACAGAGAGGAAATTGGTATCTATCTTTTCCCCATAATGTTGTAGAGAATGTCTGTAGAGAAAGTTTCCACAGCAGCACTTTAACTATAGGTGGTTTTCCAATTGAAATTAGACAATTTCAAATGCTTTCTGAAACCCTTTTCTCTTACCCAAGTGAAACAAAATAATTACAATAAAGAAGGACTACAAAGTAGTATATTAGTTTTGTTTCTCATCAAACGTGAGATTGTGACGTCAACGGGGGAATAACCAGAGCTGCAGGTTCTTTGCACATAACTAATGTAAGAAAAACAGCTTCCATAATATTATGTCTCTCCTTTGCAACAGAGATGAGACATAGGCACGTGTGGTATTACATTGTCACTGTAAAGCTGACTGGCAGACACAAATAAAGACGTCTCTTTCAGTGACGACTCAAAATAATTCATCGTGGCGCCAACTGGCACTATATTGCCCCAGATTAATTTGACCAAAGATGAACAACAACGACGTACCACACCTGGAATGTGGGAGTAACACACGTAACACCGTGGCTCTGGAGATGTTTTACCTCGTTAATTGGCTCATTATTTGATGGCATGTGGAGTAATTAGTTTAATGCACCCCCCCCCCCCCCCCCCACCCCCACCCAAGTGTTTAAAGTCACTCTCCATCTCCTGCGAGACTGCTGTTAATTAAAACTAATAAAAAATCAAACTCAAAAATCAAACGCCCTGTTTATCAGAGACTGTGGTGGATGGCAGTGTGGACAAATTGAGGTGTAATTATAGCACTCGGTTGAAAGAGCCCTCTCATCACCAAGGATACGCTCTCCTCGCTAATTATCCCTCTTTTTCTGTGTTTGTCTGTGTGTGTTTTGTGATATTTGACGATGGCAAGACAAAAAGCTCTATGTTTCAAGTTCAAGTTTCTTTATTAGTTGTCATACAGAAGTACAGCATACTTTTATACAAAATGCTTCTTTCTGTTACGCTCCAGAGACTGTGCTAGACAAAAAAAATAAGTATAAAATAAAATAAGTATAGTATAGCAGTATAAAATAGAAGTCACGTACGTAGACACAAGTGTTGAATATGTACATATGTACAATGTTCAATGCAAAGTAGAAGTAACTGAGTTACCATACATTATACTATACAATATACTAATATACAATATACTATATAGTGCAAAGCAGAAATGGGATGAGGTACAATTTAGGTACAATTTACAGTAAGGTGTACTGAGGTATGGGTTGTAGTGCAATTTTTTTTGCCAATAAATATAAAGTGTGTTTAGGTGTTCTAAAGTGTGTAAGTGGGTGCTGCATTGAGTTGTTTGTTTAAAGTGAGTGTGTGCGTGTGGATCTGTGTGCTGTGAGTGCATCTGATGGTTGTTGTATAGTGTTATTGTTCGTTGAGCAACCTGATGGCCTGGGGATAGAAGCTTCTTCTGAGTCTTTCTGTGCTTGCCATGAGACTCCGGTATCGCTTGCCTGACCGCAGCAGTTCAAATAGGCAGTTGTTTGGGTTTGTCCAATGCTCTTCTGTATCAAATGTCGGAAGGGTTAGATCAGTGGTTCTCAATCTCTTTGCTCTGTGACACTAAAAACAGAGGAATGTCACCGTTTGTGACCCCATTACATCTCAAGCATACTTACTTACGCCTGCTACCACTTCTGGGGCATAGGCCGTCAACAAGTGATCTCCAAGCATCTCTGTCTTGAGCTGTTCTCTCCAGTTGGTTTCAGGTCATCTGCATGGTCTTGGTGTCTGCCTCCAGGTCTCTGCGTCAGGTGTTTCTTGGGCGGCCCCTTTTTCGCTTGCCCTGCAGGTTCCATGTTAGGGTGTGTCTGGTGATGTTACTTGCGGGCTTTCGCAGGGTGTGGCCTATCCAGCGCCATCTGCGTTTCTTAATTTCTTCTTCTGCGGGCAGCTGGTTTGTTCTCTGCCAGAGTTCGTAGTTGCTGATGGTGTCTGGCCATCGGATGTGGATAATCTTCCGCAGGCAGCTGTTAATGAAGACCTGCACTTTCCTGATGGTTGCAGCTGTAGTTCTCCACGTCTCTGCTCCGCATTGTAGGACTGCCTTGACGTTAGTGTTAAAGAATCTGACTTTGGTGTTGGAAGTCAGTTATTTTGAGCTCCAGACGTTCCGTAATTGCACGAATGCTGTACGTGCTTTCCTTATTCATGCTCTGACATCAGCATCTGTGCCGCCCTGCTTGTCAATAACACTGCCAAGGTAGGTAAAGGCTTCAACTTCTTCCAAAGCCTCGCCATCCAGCATGATTGCGTTGGTGTTGTTTGCTGCATTGGTCTTGAGGATCTTAGTCTTGCCTTTGTGGATGTTGAGTCCCACTTGCGCGGAAGTGGATGCCACGTTGTTGGTCTTCTCCTGCATCTGTTGTTGGGTGTGCGACAGTAGTGCCAAATCATCAGCATAGTCCAAGTCGTCCAGTTGTGTCCAAGGTGTCCACTGAATCCCGTACCGTCTCTGTGCTGTGGAGGTCTTCATTATCCAGTCAATGGCCAGCAGGAAGAGGAAGGGCGAGAGCAGACAACCTTGTCTGACCCCGGTCCTCATTTGGAATGCCTCTGTGAGCTGCCCTCCGTGGACCACCTTGCATGTCAGTCCCTCATAGGAGTTCCTGATGATGGAAACAATATTGGTCGGCACCCCGTAATGTTGGAGAAGCTTCCAGAGGGTCTATCTGTCTAGGCAGTCAAAGGCTTTCTCATAGTCCACAAAGTGTATGTACAGGGGTGAGTTCCACTCTATCGACTGCTCCACGATGATGCGCAGCACTGCAATCTGGTCTGTGCAGGATCGGTCCTTGCGGAATCCAGCTTGCTCATCGCGGAGTTGTGCATCGATGAGGTCCATCATCCTGTTCAAGATGACTCTGTTAAAAACTTTCCCTGGCACTGATAGCAGTGTGATCCCTCTGTAATTTGCGCAATTGCTAAGGTCGCCTTTCTTTGGGATCTTGATGAGGTAGCCCTCTTTCCAATCTCCTGGCACGTCTTCTTCCTCCCATATCTTCATGAAGAGTGGGTGGAGCATCTTCACGGTGGTTTCTATATCCGACTTCACTGCCTCCGCGGGGATGTTGTCTGGTCCTGCAGCCTTTCCGTTCCTCAGCTGCTTGATAGCCTTCCTAATTTCTTCCCTGGTTGGTGCGTTGCAGGCTATGGGTAGGTCTGTGTCAGCCTGTGCAATGTCTGGTGGGTTCTGTGGTGCTGGTCGGTTTAGAAGTTCTTCAAAATACTCCATCTATCTGTTCTTCTGTTGCTCCTCTCCCGTTGTTATCGGTCTTCCCTCTTTGTCCTTCACAGGTCGTTCTGGTTTGCTGTACTTTCCTGCCAGCTTCTTGGTGATGTTGTACAATTCTCTCAGATTCCCCTCTCTTGCTGCTTGCTCTGCCTCTGTTGCCAGGTTGTCCATATACCTTCGCTTGTCTGCTCTGATGCTCTTCTTTACTAGCTTGTTTCCTTCTGCATACCTTTCTTGTGCCTTGGCCTTCTCTGCTCTTGTCCGGCTGTTGTTCACTGCTGCCTTCTTCCCTCTCCTCTCTTGGATCTTTTGCAGACTGTCCCCTGAGATCCACTCCTTGTGCTGGTGCTTCTTGGGCCCAAGCACTTCCTGGCAGGTAGACGTTACTGCCTCCAACTGTTCTCCAGGGTGCACTTGTCCTTCTTCTGAGTCTCTCTGTGCTTGCCATGAGACTCCGGTATCGCTTGCCTGACCACAGCAGTTCAAAGAGGCAGTTGTTTGGGTGGCTGGAGTCTTTGATTATTATCTTAGCCTTACCCATGCAGCGCTTGTTGTAAATGTCTTCGAGAGTGGGAAGCCCACCTCCAAAAGTACAGTTACTTTTGTATAATGTCCATAGCTCCGTAATTTTTCACCAGATTGCAACGCAGTTTTTTCTAGACATTCACAGAAAGGTAAAGAAACAATATACGTTGTATTTTATGGCAATAATGTTGAGGTTTGTTTGAGCTTGTGAGATATAATCAATCGTTCAAAGATAATTTTCACGTCAACCGGCTCCAAGTTTGACAATGGCTGGTGTGAGCTGGGTAGTATAGTTTTATGAAATTTTTACGTCCATTGAAATCCCTGGATCTCATCTTTCTTAGGACTACAATGATTCTATGATGGCTTTCCTGTCCTTGTGTCTAAATCATCCAGTTTTTGATGCAATACACAGATTTCGCAAATAATACTTAAAATCATTGGTAAACAAACGTAGTGCTGAAAATATACACTTTGACTGCTGTTTTGGTAGGGTTAGGATCTTTACTCTTAGCTACATTTTAAAAAGAAACACAACATTAATTAATACGGACTGTATTGATCTATTTATGATGTGAAATAAATCTTGTACCGTTACCTGACCAAACAGGTGCCACACTGTTTTCGGGCCCCACGCTTTAAAAGATAGGAGTCCGTCACCTTGTTTGTAGAGCTAGCCTATAACTATATTCTATATTATAGCTATGGATACAATACTAAGGTAATTTGCCAGTGACTTTCTTCCGGTCAAGATGCAAAAAGGAGATCATTTTTCCATGCATACATTCGCGTGTTATACCGTGGTGAATAAAAGTATGTTTTTAGATCGGTCTGGGGTAATTCCCGAAATGCTGAGGAATAGCCTTAAGCGTGTATTATACTATAACCGTTGCCGTTTCTTGCCTGGACCCGCTATTATTCTCAAATCAACATAGGTATTATGTGTCATCATGAATGCATGAAAGGGGGGGGGGGGGGGGTCGTTTTTTGATGCTTTGATCCTCAACAACGGCATATGTTGTGGACTAACGTTACACACACACGTTCGGATCGAGGTGAAGACATGCTTGGATCAACGCAAGATTGATATCATGTAGCCCTTACCTTGACTAGGATGTACCCCAAAAAGAATATTCCAATTATCTGATCGCGATTCCAAGTATTGATGTCCATCGTGTCGCCAACATAATCCACCACACATCATGCATCGGGAGCATTTGATTCTTCTCAATCCGACCATTATAACCGCCCACATTGCCCAAAAAAGCTGACCTGGAGATATTAGATCGACGCACAGGCACATACAAGGTTTCAAAGGGTGCTCAATACCGCCGGCTAGCTGGATGCGGCCGGTATTGCACTTTGGCGATCTCAGACTCATTCCCTGTGGTAACACCAGGCTCCCTGGATGGATAATGAATACAAATATAAAAAAAGGAAAAACAACCCCGAAACGTAAAAAGCCGTTTTTGGCAGCCAAAGTGTTAAGGGGTTAATGATTGGAGGAGGGCTTTAGACTTCAAATATTAAAATATTCTTTTTTTAAGGAAAAAGCATCCATACTAGAAATTATAAACACAATGATGTATTTGTTTTTCCTTTCATGCCCGTCTAAAATCAGTTTGCACCACTCTTCGGGGTCCCGACCCCCGGGTTGAGAACCACTGCCTTAGATAAACTACATCACCGCATTTCATTACGCTTCGATACATCTGCTTTCAAAAGGTGAAAAGATCAAAATTAAATACCGCTCTCATCCTCTCACACTCTTCATCTTGAGTGGAACAATGGCACGTTTTCAGAAATCTATATAGGGTTTTAGAATTGGGAGCAATTGGTGTTAAACTAAATCCTTTTTTCTTTCCAAGATAATATAGTTAGTAGTGCGGTTCTCGAACGCATGTATAAGAAAGTGGCGATACATCGGGAACAGGGAGGGATGTAGCTCTCGGAGATGAGACTATATTTAGACTGCGCAAACCCTCTGAAGGGAGGGATGAGTGTGAGAGAGGGAGAAGATGATAAGAAATACAGTATGTAGATGAAAACACAGAGGAAAGGAAGTGTATGTATATGTGTGTGTGTGTGTCTGTGTTTGTGTGTGTGTGTATGTGTGTGTGTGTGTGTGTGTGTGTGTGTGTGTGTGTGTGTGTGTGTGTGTGTGTGTGTGTGTGTGTGTGTGTGTGTGTGTGTGTGTGTGTGTGTGTGTGTGTGTGTGTGTGTGTGTGTGTGTGTGTGTGTGTGTGTGTGTATATATGTGTGTGTGTGTGTGTGTGTGTGCATGGGCAAGTGTTTGTGCGTGTATCTGTGTTAGAATCAGCTAAAGAACATGGGAGGGAAATAAGGAGGCTATAAAGTTATAAAGCACAGAAACAGATACAAATAGAACAAGGGGGCGGAGGAGGAGGAGGTGGTGGAGAGAGAGAGAGAGACGGAGAGAGAGAGAGAGAGAGAGAGAGAGAGAGAGAGAGAGAGAGAGAGAGAGAGAGAGAGAGAGAGAGAGAGAGAGAGAGAGAGAGGGTGCATTTGTATCCCGGAGGATCAGAGAAGATACAGCCCTGTATATCAACTGACAGAGGCCCTATAGAGTGTCAATTATTGATTATAGATGAGGACCCAGCTGCCAAAGCCAAAGTACACGTCGAGAGGATAACAATCAGCCGCAAGGATACATACAGTAAAAGCAATAAACCCATACGTATCTACTGTACGCCCAGAGATTCGTAGAGGCACGCCATTCCTGTAGTGGGCTGTTTGGGCTCCAAGCAATTCACAATGTGAGGCTCCAAGAGACACAGACAGAGAGAGAGAGAGAGAGAGAGAGAGAGAGAGAGAGAGAGAGAGAGAGAGAGAGAGAGAGAGAGAGAGAGAGAGAGAGAGAAAGAGAGAGAGAGAGAGGGGGAGAGAGAGAAAGGGAGGAGAGAGAGGCTGCAGCTCAGGTCAGCTTTGTTGTGTTGAGCGTTTCTGCCGGCCTGGTGATGGATTACAGAGGTGGTACGGAGGGGAAGTGGCCGCGGTGTTAGGATTTTGAAAGCGCTGCCACTTAGCGCAGCGCAGCGCCGCCGCAGATAGAAGCGCTGTGCCGACTGGCTCTTTGTTGTTGACACACTGCTGATTGGTTTCCATCCGAATTCCCCTCTGTTCCGACTCTCATTAGTGCGGCCGGTTCTGTCATAGTGTATCTTGGCCCCGGCGATTATCCATGCTTAATTTCTCGCCTCTAATAGGGGAGCTAATTCTCTCACTGCAGACGGAGGCTGAGAGGCATCACAGTGGTCCCGCGTTAACCTTAGCCGCTCGCTCAAGTCCAGCTTAGCTCCGGCGACTTCATTTCACACCTCAGCTCCCTTTCGAGACACATACAATGGCGCAAGCCATAAACACGTACACACGCACGGCATGCACGCACGCACACACACACACACACACACACACACACACACACACACACACACACACACACACACACACACACACACACACACACACACACACACACACACACACACACACACACACACACACACACACACACACACACACACACACAAAGGTCCAATCCCAATTCAAGGCTTTTCCACAGTATGTTTTAGTCACGAACAATCAGCCTATACAAATTATCTTGCCACGCATGGCAGGGTAGAGCTTGATGCGTGCATTATTACATTAAACAGCTGTGAGTGGTATTTTCCTTGGCGATATTTCCCTCTTAGACAGTGATTGCCTTTCATTTCAATTTCAATTGAGATGAAACAGTAACAGCGCGGCAAATGATATTTCAAGCAGTTCTGGTTCACGGTCTGCGAGGAGAGAACAAGCGGCAAATAGAATCGACCGCGGCTATTCTGCTGACAGGGGTCAAGCTTGGACTCGTTCGCAGTGGTAGCAGATTCCCGCTTCATACCGTGGGAGAAGTCGAACAGCAGAAAAGGCCCGGAACGCTTGTCACTCCCATCTGTTAAATGGCTCACAGTGGCAGGGGCCGTACACTCCCTGTCTCTCTCCGTGTCCCCGCGTTGCTGACTGGCCAACGCGACAGAGTGCTCATGTCCGGGCTGACCTCAGATCAGCCCCATCACACTAGATATCACTTTACACTGAGCTACTCCGCATCCTGACAGCCAGTTCTCTCTGGAAATAGAGCAGAATAGACAGGGGGGTATATAAGGTAATGGAAAAGATGGGGAGACTCCAGACTATATCTATCTACTCACTGTATATCTGACCCAGATCTATATTTATACAAATGGAACTATCTAACTATCTATCTATCTAAAGCGGGCCATTCGGAACCTTTTCAAGGCTGGTTACTATGACCACAGAAATCCATTGTTTATAAAGTCTCATGTTGTGAAATGTAATGATTTGGTTTTGTTATGGTTTGTAACCGACCTCAAACGCAACGGCACAGACAGGTAGTTCAGAGTTAGCCAAATACTAGGGCGTATTTATTTACAGAGTCAAAAAAAGGGTAAAGTACTATTATCAAACAAACAGGGAGACTGCCTTCGGCAGAGTCATCTGCGGCTCTGCAGAATCCTCCTGGTGATAGCGGTGGGGAATTGACGTTGTAGCGGCTCTGCAGATACTCCCAGCTTTAACTCAAGGTGGAAAACGGAGAGAGAGAGAGGCATCAGAAACAGTCCAACGAAACACAGAGGCAGTGTGGTTCCCTCCTTCCCTTAGCTGTGTCCAGAACCAATTGATAGTGACAGTCTTCAGTGTTCCCCACAACACACAACTTAGCTGAGTCAGTGCAAACAAAAACGAAATCTTCAGTGTCTCTTCTAAAACACACAATCAGAATAATCCAGAGGGGTAACAAAACGAAATCTTCAGTGTCTCTTCTAAAACACACAATCAGAATAATCCAGAGGGTTAAACAAAACGAAATCTTCAGTGTCTCTTCTAAAACACACAATCAGAATAATCCAGAGGGGTTTGGTTCCACTCACCCAAGCGCAACGCGTAAAGCGGGTAAAACAAGGCGCAGCTCCAAACGGGGAACAAGGTTCTCAACAGCGGTTCTCCACAGAAAGGTCCTGGAGAGAAAGTAGACCAGGAACAGCAACGGGGAAAAAGCAGGCAAATGCAGTTGTATTCCAGAACGACCCGACAACGATAGAAGGAAGGTCCAGGTATATAAAGCCCTCTGGGGCGCTAATCACAAACTATGACAACTGCGTGATGAAAGTGGCAATCGCTCAAAAAGCGTGTGGCGGGGAATGCACCAATCAGCACCCTACCTCAGGAGAGCGTGTGGCGGGGAACAAACCAAACCTCACAGGTTTATTATAAAACTATGCAAATAATGTCCTACAGACCTAAAGCAAAGTTACTCCCGGACGGGGTGCAAATGTTTTCTTCAATACATGAAAGAAAATATGATTTGAGAGATATTTGTAAATGTACTGTTCAAAAAGCTAAGAAAGGGATTAAAAGGAGGTGTATTTCTATTATTGGGGTTAACTTGTGGAACAATGCTGTAATACAGTTAAGAATGAGTAATTCGCTTTTGGTTTTTAAGATGGTTTGTAAAGCTATTTTTGAAAAGTACAAAGGTGAATAATACTGTTTTTTGCTATTTTCTTTTAGAATACTGTTTTTGGGTCTTAATTTTGTTAAGAATATAGGACAGGCATGTATAAGCATTATGCTTCAGTCTGTACCTTTTCAGTCACTGTAAAATTAAATATTGTTAAATGATTATGCATATTGTATTGTGTGAGATGATGACTGAATAAACTACTACTACTACTACTACTACTACTACTACTACTACTACTACTACTACTACTACTACTACTACTACTACTACTACTACTACTACTACTACTACTACTACTACTACTACTACTACTACTACTACTACTACTACTACTACTACTACTACATCACAACCCTGTCCCGCAATGCTGGGTAGTCCCTTTCACACAGACCCGGCAACTTCACTAGACCTGAAGATGCTGCATCAAATTTGACCACTCTCCTTCCGTGTTCTTACCGACATGGCAGAATGATTGGGTAAGACTCTCAGCTTGAACAGGCAGCGTGAAAGGGGCCATTAGTCAGTGAGTATCCTCAGGAAGAAGAGATGCTGGTGAACTTTCTTGACCAAAGGGTCAAGAAATCTCTGTTCCCGTTGATACTAATGGCCAGCTCAAGTCCATGATGTGCTCTTTTTGGTGTCGAGGGCCAGGTTGTTGTTGCCGCACCACGCTGACAAGTGCTGAACCTCGTCCCTGTAGAATGCCTCATCATTGTTTTTGTCTCATTCTTGCTTGCTGGTGGCAGACTCTGGCAGGTTTTTTGCTAATACAAGAATATCCATAAAAGTATCTATCTATAAATCTACCATATCTATCTACCATATCTACCATATCTATCTATCTACCATATCTATCTATCTACCATATATATATATATATATATATATATATATATATATATATATATATATATATATATATATATATATATATATATATCGATCTATCTATCTATCTATCTATCTATCTATCTATCTATCTATCTATCTATCTATCTATCTATCTATCTATCTATCTATCTATCTATCTATCTATCTATCTATCTATCTATCTATCTATCTATCTATCTATCTATCTATCTATCTATCTATCTATCTATCTATCTATCTATATATCTATCTATATATCAGTGGAGGTTTCTCTATGACAACACGTGAAATACAAATTCACTCATAATTCATAATTATTATTAATTTACATATACCTATATATATATATTTTTTTTAATTATTATTATTATTTTTTATTATAAATGTTTTCCTCTGTAAAAAAAATGCTTTCTTCAAAAATGGCCAAAATGTACCGCTCTGAGCAGGCCTGCACTGCAGTAATTATTCGTGCAGAATATCTGCACAGGTTGACCAGGGTTAAATAAATAATAGCGAATCAAAATTGGCTATTAACTTCATCTAAGCACGGTCTGTGCAGTTAAACTCTTGCCATTGAATGGATAACAAGGCTGTCAATCATTCAATCCACCAATCAGCTAATGGTTTCTCTTTTGCTGCTCTGCGGCTCTGCAGCTAGGATGATTGACAGCCTTGTGGCCCAATCAGATAATGGTTTCTCTTGTGCCGTACAGCGGCTCTGCAGCGAGCTTGTTTTCAAAATAATTTTTATCTCAGTTTAAGAAGATAACTTGTTGGAGCTAACGTAGCTAAAGGGCTACCACCGCAGCTATCAGGCCCAGGGTGGAGTGTTTTGTTATTGTTCATGAACTTATTGTGCATCGTTTGATGATATATATATATACACCTGCGATAAAAGCTAAATGTGACAACAACAACAACAACAACGTCATCGCCTCGCGGGCACTTTGAATTCTCTAGTACTGTAGATAGCGTTGCAATGGAGGAAGGAGATATTGTCGACTAGCTTGCTTGCTAGTGAAGTGACAAGGGTCTATGGTTCTGATATAAAGAACCAGCTTAAGCTACTCTGCGTTGTGTGTTGTCCGTTCTACTCTTTCCCTTGTACTTGCAAAGACCAGGAAATGGCCTTGTAACGACGGCGGAGAGCAGGCGGTTGAAATGAAGAGAGGAGAGTTTGCTAAAGTCCACTTTTTATTTCACAAGCAAAAGTGAAATAACAAAAGGCTTGAATGAATTCAAAAACGTGCAATGAAACAATAGATTCCCGAGACTGTGCCCTCAGACCTTGTTTCAGACTAATTCAAAAGGAAGTTACTAAAAGAATGTTCAATGAAGGCCTCTGTTGTCTGGTGCCAACAAAGGACTCTGGTCTCCCGTCTGCTTCTCCTGGGTTCCTGCTGCCGCTCCTTCTGTGGGTCTCTGTGGGGCTCAAGAAAGCGTGTCTGTGTGTTGTTCCGTCTTCTTCTGCTCTCTCTCACTAAACCGCTAGCTTTAAAGCTTAAACTCCTCCCCTAGTCTTACGTCAGGAGGGGAGGACTTTTTTAGAAGAGAGAGCGGTTGATTGGTTGAAACCCCAAAGCGGCCATTTTGAGCAGGCCTGTCGTCCCCTCTGACCATAGAAGGGGCCGGCTTTAATGTCTCTAAAAAGATATTTCTCCATTTATAGTTTAACGTTTTATACCCCAGTATCTATTTTTATAGTTTAATAATGTAAGATTTTAGCAAAGACTCTTCTTGATCGTGAATGTTGTCATTTTCTGATTGAAATTTGGAACCTTATAACTACGTTTTTAGCCTTTTTGCTAGTTATGGTAAATGGTAAATGGCTGCTTTTTTATATAGCGCTTTTATCCAAAGCGCTTTACAATTTGTTACTCACATTTTACCCATTCACTCACACATTCACTCACACATTCACACACCGACGGCGGAAGCAACCATGCAAGGTGCCAACCTGCTCATCGGGAGCAATTAGGGGTTAAGTGTCTTGCTCAAGGACACATCGACACGCTGCCCGGGAGGAGCGAAAATGGAACCGGGAACCTCCGGATTGCCAGACGACTGCTCTACCACTGTCGCCCCGTTCTGTGAAAGGAACAAAAGAAGTCTATATTTCTAAGTTGAATATAGAAGCTTCAACTGTTTAGCTCTTGCCCAGTTTTCCAGATCCAATGTGTCTTAATTTGAACTATATTTCTAGCTTAATTATACTGTGCAGAGGTGAAATAAGAGTCTAGTTTGGTCTTTAACCTATTTATTATTTTCTATGTAAGAATCTCCTTTATACCTGATTTTGCTGACTGTTTTTTAGATTTACCAACTATAGTTTAACAAATACTTTATCCTTAAATTAAAGTATTTACTCTCCAACTATCTAGGTCTGATATGTTTAACTATATTTTTGTCCAAAAGTATTTTCCTCCCTGTTCCTGTGAACAGGAGGTGTTTCACCGGCCATTTTAGGGCCGGCTTTAGTCACCTGAATGTTGGGAAACCGGTCTTTGAAATAGATAACAGCTGGGTGTTGTCACCATGCCTGGGGGTCTGTTTAGAGAATGAGATTACCTTATTTGGCTAGATGTAAATAGTGTCTCCTGTGTGACCGAACGGTCTATTGCCCCCAACTGCTTTGTGACACTTGAATGTAAATCTGTTCAAGGGAGATGTTATCAATGGTTGAATAGAAACTTGGACGCTTGCCTCATCCCCCCCAAGCTAAGACCTCTCTCTTCAAACCATTTGGCTGGGGGCTCCAAAAGTCTATTGTTTGAATGTTTACAGGGAAGGGGGAAGTTTAGTCATCTTAAGCCTGTATTTAAATCTAAGGGGTTTCATTCTCCCCCACCTCTGGTTCTCCAGAGAAACAGGCCCCACAGTATTGGCCATGACCAGCCTTTTAGTCTAATGGTGAATGTGTCCAACACTTTTATTATCTGTGCTGACTTTAGAAGTCCAATTTGTACTTATCCTTAGTTTAGAACACCTGTATCTTAATAACCTATTTTAGGGAGAACATAGAGACTATCTAAAATGTGTGTGCATTGGTCCTTACCAAGTTCAACCTCTTTTTGGGGCCGATGACCTTTGGGACTCAAGCTTCAACCAACACACTCATATTTCCATAATGGTTGGACCATTATATCCAGATATCCACCACAGTCCCCCGTCGTGGGCTTATATGCCCACGTATACCTGCTATTGATTTCTCAATCAAACTGGTCGTACACCCTACAGATACCATAACCTTTTAACCTTAGCAAAATCATATTAAAAAACCAAAACATTTAAAGAATCTCTAAAACACAGTTCATTTCTGTTAGTACCAACGCTTTCAACACCCTCGTTATTTCACTCTTGCACATTTATCAGTTATTAGAAGTGTGTTTGACTCTGAAAGAAAAGATTTTTGCATCGCATTAGATTTAAACATTTCTAAGAAAGGAGAGAGCTCAAAACCAAAAAATCTAAAAATATATACATGCTCTCTCCATTGGATCACTGAGACCTCCAATTAGCATTAGCTTTCATCCTGCAAGTTATCCCTCATCAACCTCCTGCGGTTTCTTGATAACTCTTTGTGGTCGAGGACATCCTTCTGCCTTGTGCTATTCACAGTCTCCTTCCGGTTGTGTGCAGTCTTGATACTGCTCCAGTCTTCACAGAAGGAAAACATTTTTCCCTCTGTCCTGTTATTGTTATATAAATTTGTTATGTACAACAGACAATTTGATTGGAAGATCACATTTCCTTGCCAGATTCACCTCTACTGTTCTGCATTGATAATACATTCGTTTTCCAAATCAGTTATCTATATATTTCATGGCTCTTTATCGTTAATATTCAAAAAATGCACATGTCTCTCATTACTTTGTGCTGTACTCTATTTACTAGACCACTGTCTCAAGTTCAACACAATACCCCACCATCCTATGACTGTGGAATACCATTTTCACAATCATACCTTCATTCCTGGACAGCTCCCTCGGGGCCCGGACAGCCAGTACTGACGAGACCTCTCCTCCAGCAGTCCCTACACGTGTGGCAACAATTCACAGTTGCCTTTAAACACACATCTTTCACACGCTGTGCCAGCCTATAACCAGCCATCACAGAGTTCCCCATAAGCCAATTATCAATTGCACATGTCCACACCCTACACAAAGGCTATTTGGCAAATGGCGACCAAAACCTACTGAGCTTATCAATGTACAGAGAATCATGTTTTCCAACACTCCACCAATCGCGACACAACCCCCCAGATCCTAGATCTGGATTCTTAATGAGCGGAGAACAAAACCATGAACCAGCTCTAGTCCATTCACATTGTTCTCAGCCCACTATATGGACATATACTACCAGTCCTGGGCCCCGTTCCCCGTACCTGGTTCAACTAAGTCGATCAAGATGTCATTATCCAGATTCAGTTAACCCGATGTTTGAAGCCGGGATTTTCCTGTTCCTCGAAAGTGGATTCAGTCTCGTTAACTCAAGCCAGACTTGAGACCCAGGCTAAGTGCGCGTGCCCGCCTCAGCCGAGAAGGCAGCAAGTGTCGAGAGCAGAGATCCTGATTCTCTAGCGGCATTGATTGATTAATTGATTTAAAACTTTAGTAACATATTGCAGTACGGCTCAATCGCCTCGCCGACAAGTTAAATGCGTTATCTATAGGCTAATTTTAAGTCCCTCATTACCTCAATCAATCAGATTATATTTCTTTAAACTTGCCTGCTGGATTGAATAATCAAATGAGATCTTGCTAGCGAAAATAATTAGTAAAACTGTTATACAGAATAACGATACGGCTCCCTTACCCATTGATTGATGTATGGTCGATCTTTTACTTATCTTCTCTGTGGTGTAACGGGTTCTTCTTTTGACTTTCACGCAGACGACCGGGGTTCGAAACCCAGTCGTCTCCTTCTTTTTGCAATATAGGAATAATTCAATTTGGTGCACGTTGAGAGCTATATAAAGAATGACATCCTCAATGCATGTAGATTTATAATATTTTAACTTAAAACCAGGCTACCTTTGCGTATAATAATTAATATTATATTCAAAAAAATTATATTGGAAACACGGGGTTTCGAACACCGGTCGCTGGGTTGCCAGGATTGAGCACTACCGCTGAGCCACTGTGCCAGATGGGATAAATTCATTGTTTATACATTAATGAACGAGAGACCCGTGTTTAGAATATTCTTTATTTTGTTGTTGTTGCACCGAGCGAGCGCCACGGTATATAATGTGCATTATTTAGGACAAAGTGAATTTAGTATCAGCATTTTGGGTCTATTTTACATTTCAAAAGACCCCTCTGGAAGAATGGAGCACAAAAACGTAATTCAGAATGGTATAACGCAGATCCTAGACTGTGGGAATAATTTCAGGAAACGCGCTGTCACTCCTTTGCGGGGGCGTGGCGATGGTTCATCCGGCTAACTTGAACTTAAACCCTGCTTTCGACCAGGCTCAAACTTTTGGATCTGTTGTCATGGTGATTTGGAAAATCCAGGTACGGGGAGCCGGAAAGTCCGGCTTAAGTCAGACTTAACCGAAAGTTATCCGGCTAACTCAGTTATCCAGGTACGGGGAAAGGGGCCCTGCTGTGTCGAGATTCCTCCCAGCCTGTCAGGTTCCTAAGAAAAAATAGAGAAAAGAAACAAAACAAAGAAAAAACATCCCAAAACAACAATTGAAAGTTTAAAACAATAAACAAAATTTGTGAGCATCGCTTTTTCAACTCACTCCTAGAAACAAAATTAACCTATCATCTAGGGGCGCAACCACCCTGTATGTACTAAGAAAGAGAAAGAAAAAATCAAAAGAATAAACTAAATGAAAATGTCCGGCCTAAGGCAGGAATTGCTTGTAAACCACTAGGAAATAAAAATAAATAAACGCCTATATCTATTATTCATGATTGTTGATGTTCGTCTATCAATATCTTCTTCTTAATTTCTTAATCATGTAGTCCACCCTTTGACCAAACTGATTATTGATCAAGCATGGATAATTACTCCTGATCACTAGCTGACGCAGTGTCACATCATTTCTCTGTCTAATATTAAATGTCTAATATTAAGTGTTTAACCACCAGTTTTTCGTTAGTACGATTAGCTCATGCATCCGTCAGTTACTTCATCATTCCACGTTAGTCGCACATCCATTTTAGTAACTTACACACATAACCTAATCACCTAACCCCTCTATATATTTTCTTTTCTATTTTTTATTCTAGTCAGTATCATTTTTTATTCAATACATTTTTATTTTTAATATCTATCCATATTCGTCTATTCTGCCGGAGGCCTCTGCAGACATGACCTTTGATAATGACCTATCAGTCCACGCATCCAGCAAACCTGTCTTTGTTCCCTCGGTTGTGGGGCCCTGTGGGCCCCCCGCCTGTAATCGGATGGCCCTGGGTTCATCGGGCCCAGAGTCTGTCCTTGCTCTCTGCCATTATCTCCATGGCTCTTTCCTCCAACCGTCCATCTTTGGTCTCGCCCCCCTTGAGCCTGGTCTGGGGAGAAAACCACATACCTGTTCCGCTCAGCCACCGTCCTTTGAGCCTGCTGTTGGGAGGGGTCTGGAAACCTACCCCGCCCGAGGCTCTCAGCACCCTGCCGCGGCCCCGCTCCCTGTCCGGGCAACGGGGCACAGGGCATTGCTTGGACACGGCGGCCTAATTCCGACGCCCGAAGCATGACATCACACACTGTACCATCTAGCAGTACATTCTTTCTCGCCAGTTCTTGCTCCAGCCTCTGCGTCTCGTGTGCGGCTTGACCAACCTCCCGCTGTGTCATCAGGTCTCAATGAACTGCCTCATGTCGTTCGAACGCTTCTATAAACGCTCTCTGTTGTAGCTGTCGGCTATAGGTCGGCGCCTCTTCCCCCATCTCAGCGCTGGCGGTCTGACGTCCCATCGCTGGGCCCCGCCTCTCCTCTTGGCTCTGGTGCTGAGGGGGCCCTGGACAGGGGGAGCTTGCGGGCTGTGGACACTGTTCTTGATACCGACCTTGGTTTTGCCCGTATCCGCCTCTTCGTCTGTGCACCCATCGGGGGCCTCCTTCTCTGGGTTGAACGTCCTGATCACAGTCCCTCGATATATGTCCGAGATTTCCGCACGGCCAGCACTCTATTGGCCCTGGCCGAGATCTGGATCCATTCGCTCCACCTCTTCTGTTTCCACCTCGTCCTGGTAACTGCCAGGGTGGTCCCCTCGGATTTCGTTGCGGTTCTTTCGCAGGGCCCCCCTGTGTTGGAGGCAAAGTTAACATTCTACGTCCTTCTGACCCGTTCGTCAGTTTTTCTTGAGAGAGGCACGTCATCCGCTCTTCCTCCACCCTGGCCCTCTCTGACTGGCTCCTCGTCACCGGGCCACGCCTCACAGTTTGGTGCTGATGTTGGGGGTGGGGGAAACCTGGGCAAGGGACACTGGTGGGATGTAGAAACTGTTCACGTATTATCCCATACCTGCTGTCGGTCTCTGTTCCAGCCGTACGGCCAGAGTCAACTCCCTGGGACTGCTGCAACAACACCGCTCTCCTCAGTTGCTTTCTTTGTCTCTTGGTTAAATTGCAGTCACCTGCAATGGACACTCCAGCGTGGATCGGCTCTGGTAAAACAGTTGTCTCTGGTTCTCTCTCCCCAAAGACCCCCTGTGTCGGAGTTAAAAACATTATTTCAAGTCCCTCCGTCTCGCTCGTCTCATGAGGGGAATCAGTCATATTCAAATCAATCAGGTTAACGTCACTGCTCAATTCGGTCAATGAAATGTCGGCATTTCCCCAC
This sequence comes from Notolepis coatsorum, assembly GCF_963971535.1. Taxonomy (NCBI): domain Eukaryota; kingdom Metazoa; phylum Chordata; class Actinopteri; order Aulopiformes; family Paralepididae; genus Notolepis; species Notolepis coatsorum. The sequence goes on along the minus strand of NC_140167.1, from coordinate 192,365,244 downwards.
CATTGGCCTGACTACTGTTGGCCATTTTTATATTGCTTCTATTTATTATACTATGGGTTAATGGAATAGACTAATTGTCAACTCTCGTTTTTGTTATCTTATTTTTTTTTCTAATTGCTCCTATCAAAGTTGGTGAATCCGCTCTATATTACCCATTCACACTAGCTCTCATACACTCAAATTTTACCGTTTGGAAAAGCAAGTTTCTCTGTATTTCAACCTATTTTTACAACCTTGAGTTAAAATCACTCACACTGGCAGAATTTATTGGTGCAGACAGGAATTGACAAAACGCTTAGTTATACTACACCCAGACTTTAACAGTCAATTTGATCCCCCGTTGGAGTTTGGAATCATCAGCACTGCTTCTGTCCGCCCTCGAGCAGCTGTGGAGAAAGAAAGAAAAAAACATACACTTAATTAGCAGTGGCATTTCCCTTTCACAATCCATCATTATCTTTAAGCATGGAATGTCGGGCATCTTCTATACTAATATCACTTTAGAGAGCGTTAGTGAAAATTTCTTTTGAATTATAACGACACGGCCTTAGCTGTGCTCTGTCTGTTGTCCTCATCGGAAAACTGGATCTTCCAATCCCTTTGTCGTGTAACTGCTTCACATGACTCTGAGAAACACTATTTCGCATCAGCCTCTTCCGTCTGTTGAACAATCAGAATTAGTTCTTCACAGCCTATCATTTCTAAACACTTGTGCTGGATATGGTAATTTAGTTGATTAAAATCGCTTCTTCCACTTAATGAATTTGTAATTCCTTTCTCATAAAATATTCTAACTCGTATTGCAATTCAAATGACTATGTGTATATGTAATTATAACATTTCCTTCTATGTGTAGCTTTATTTATTTCTATCTGAGAAAGTCTAAAATGTATTCCTATCATACATCGCTTTTTACACTATGTGTAGCTGTATTTATTTTTATCTGAGAAAGTCTAAAATGTATTTCTATCATACATCGCTTTTTACACCACATTATTCACATAATCTATTCATAATTAATACACATTCCCCCCGTTTCAACACCTTAACCTTAGGTGTTAAACGTCAACCGCCTTCAACTCATGAGGAATTAAATACATTTTCAGTGACTCATATCACAGAATCCCCGTGGCCTGGCACAGCGTCCCACAACCTGTTCATTAAACTACAGGTGCAGACACTATCCCCATCTTGAAATCCCCGCAGACCAATGATATCCCACCAGTCCGCCATTCTCAGCCCAAAGCATCCCCCCCACTAGCGACCTGAAAGTGAAACCCTGGGCTCCCCACACAAGGACATACAAAATGTATACAACTCTCAACCACCGCTGCACTCACACAGCACCTCAGATTCAAATCAACAACAGCAACCACCTTCACCTAAATATCCACACATAATATGACACAAAGCCTAAACCCGTACCCTAATGCACCCCTCGACCCCCTGCGACCACAGTGGGGGAGTTGGGAGCTGGTACCCCTGTTGAAATGAAAAGAATATATTACCTTAAAATAATTGCACCCACATACAACCGTGGCAGGCGAGAATCCTACCACCGAACCACCAATGCATAACAAACCCTGGCACGTCCCCTCCATCCTACGCCTTGTTTCTCTACCATCATCGCAATCGCAGGTGCAGCCGAGCAGAGCGACCCCTCATACGCAGGTCCATCTGCGTAGAGAGTCCCAAACATAACCTCAAAGCACACTCTGACTTACGGCCCCACCATCATGAATGCCACACACAAGACACTGACACAGAGTCTCTATCACACCAGCCAGAGTTCGTCCAAACGCAAAGGAAGAAGTACGAGCGCCATGCCGACGAAAGCGTAGCGCCACTGGTTCAACACGACCGGCCGCCACCCAGGGACCACATCATATGGTCCATATGCAGCCTCGTCAACCTGAACCCGCGTTACCCCGGGTCAGCAGCGCCTCACTTCTCCGTTAAGTCAAGGGACCGGAAGGTGGCTGGAGACCCTGAGTGAGCCATAGAGTATGGCCCCACCGCCCATTGCCACGACATCATTACCCTGACGCTGGCCATTACCACTACCACCGCATCCGTCCACGACGCCATCACCATCCTGTGGGTGTTAATCAGCACTAGAAACCTACAGAAAATAACAATAACCTACAGAAAATAACAATTACCTAACAAACAAGTCCACCCTTCACCCCTAAGCCAAACAGGAGAGAAAGAGAGGGCGCAGAGAGCATGCACTATTGTACACTCGCACACCTAACCCAGCCTAACTCAGCTGCACATCTAACCTGCATGAGTCATTAGGCCCACCGAACGAGCTTAACAATATAACACTGCACGCTCATCAACCAGAAAGTTTAACCCAGAGCTCAACACCAACCCCGTGACACGGGAGAAAAAGAGAGAGAAGAGAGAAAGAGGGATAGAGAAGAGAGAAAGAGGGAGAGAGAGGGAGAGAGAGAACGGGAGCGAGAGAGAGAGAGAGAGAGAGGGAGGGAGAGAGAGGGAAGGAGAGAGGGGGAGGGAGGGCGGGAGAGAGAGAGAGAGAGGGAGGGAGAGAGAGAGAGAGAGAAAGGGAGGGAGAGAGAGAGAGAGAGAGGGGGGGAAAGGGGAAGGGGGAGGAGGGAGGGGGAGGGGGAGAGGACTTAAAGAGAGATATTATGTCCATATATCACCTTATTGGCCGAAACTACCATAAATGCAATATAGTTTATGCAGTACAAGAGGCTAGACCTCTTATCAAATGATCCCACACCCAAAGAATGCAACCTTAAACCAGGACGAGAGCCTAAGACATGGCTCTTCCGCCCCCTAGTGGACTCCAAACCACACACCAACCCCACTGACCACAGCTCTCACACACATTACACTAACAACCTAGTGCGCACGCCCCCTTACTGCCACTAAATGTCCTAACCATAATTGCAGTGTCCCCAACATCCTTAAAAATACACCCTTACACTGTAACCTACACACGATCCATCAGCATTAATGCGCGCAGTTAGGCAGCGAGCTACGACGCAGCTGTTTACCACCGCACGCCAACGGGGCACAGGGCATTGCTTGAACACGGCGGCCTAATTCCGACGCCCGAAGCATGACATAACATACTGTACCATCTAGCAGTACATTCTTTCTCGCCAGTTCTTGCTCCAGCCTCTGCGTCTCGTGTGCGGCTTGACCAACCTCCCGCTGTGTCTTCATCAGGTCTCGATGAACTGCCTCATGTCGTTCGAACGCTTCTATAAACGCTCTCTGTTGTAGCTGTCGGCTATAGGTCGGCACCTCTTCCCCCATCTCAGCGCTGGCGGTCTGACGTCCCATCGCTGGGCCCCGCCTCTCCTCTTGGCTCTGGTGCTGAGGGGGTCCTGGACAGGGGGAGCTTGGTTTTGCCCGTATCCGCCTCTTCGTCTGTGCACCCATCGGGGGCCTCCTTCTCTGGGTTGAACGTCCTGATCACAGTCCCTCGATATATGTCCGAGATTTCCGCACGGCCAGCACTCTATTGGCCCTGGCCGAGATCTGGATCCATTCGCTCCACCTCTTCTGTTTCCACCTCGTCCTGGTAACTGCCAGGGTGGTCCCCTCGGATTTCGTTGCGGTTCTTTCGCAGGGCCCCCCTGTGTTGGAGGCAAAGTTAACATTCTACGTCCTTCTGACCCGTTCGTCAGTTTTTCTTGAGAGAGGCACGTCATCCGCTCTTCCTCCACCCTGGCCCTCTCTGACTGGCTCCTCGTCACCGGGCCACGCCTCACAGTTTGGTGCTGATGTTTGGGGTGGGGGAAACCTGGGCAAGGGACACTGGTGGGCTGTAGAAACTGTTCACGTATTATCCCATACCTGCTGTCGGTCTCTGTTCCAGCCGTACGGCCAGAGTCAACTCCCTGGGACTGCTGCAACAACACCGCTCTCCTCAGTTGCTTTCTTTGTCTCTTGGTTAAATTGCAGTCACCTGCAATGGACACTCCAGCGTGGATCGGCTCTGGTAAAACAGTTGTCTCTGGTTCTCTCTCCCCAAAGACCCCCTGTGTCGGAGTTAAAAACATTATTTCAAGTCCCTCCGTCTCGCTCATCTCATGAGGGGAATCAGTCATATTCAAATCAATCAGGTTAACGTCACTGCTCAATTCGGTCAATGAAATGTCGGCATTTCCCCACCATTGGCCTGACTACTGTTGGCCATTTTTATATTGCTTCTATTTATTATACTATGGGTTAATGGAATAGACTAATTGTCAACTCTCGTTTTTGTTATCTTATTTTTTTTTCTTCTAATTGCTCCTATCAAAGTTGGTGAATCCGCTCTATATTACCCATTCACACTAGCTCTCATACACTCAAATTTTACCGTTTGGAAAAGCAAGTTTCTCTGTATTTCAACCTATTTTTACAACCTTGAGTTAAAATCACTCACACTGGCAGAATTTATTGGTGCAGACAGGAATTGACAAAACGCTTAGTTATACTACACCCAGACTTTAACAGTCAATTTGATCCCCCGTTGGAGTTTGGAATCGTCAGCACTGCTTCTGTCCGCCCTCGAGCAGCTGTGGAGAAAGAAAGAAAAAAACATATACTTAATTAGCAGTGGCATTTCCCTTTCACAATCCATCATTATCTTTAAGCATGGAATGTCGGGCATCCTCTATACTAATATCACTTTAGAGAGCGTTAGTGACATTTTCTTTTGAATTATAACGACACAGCCTTAGCTGTGCTCTGTCTGTTGTCCTCATCGGAAAACTGGATCTTCCAATCCCTTTGTCGTGTAACTGCTTCACATGACTCTGAGGAACACTATTTCGCATCAGCCTCTTCCGTCTGTTGAACAATCAGAATTAGTTTTTCATAGCCTATCATTTCTAAACACTTGTGCTGGATATGGTAATTTAGTTGATTAAAATCGCTTCTTCCGCTTAATGAATTTGTAATTCCTTTCTCATAAAATATTCTAACTCTTATTGCAATTCAAATGACTATGTGTATATGTAATTATAACATTTCCTTCTATGTGTAGCTTTATTTATTTCAAAAGCATCCCCCCCACTAGCGACCTGAAAGTGAAACCCCGGGCTCCCCACACAAGGACATACAAAATGTATACAACTCTCAACCACCGCTGCACTCACACAGCACCTCAGATTCAAATCAACAACAGCAACCACGTTCACCTAAATATCCACACATAATATGACACAAAGCCTAAACCCGTACCCTAATGCACCCCTCGACCCCCTGCGACCACAGTGGGGGAGTTGGGAGCTGGTACCCCCGTTGAAATGAAAAGAATATATTACCTTAAAATAATTGCACCCACATACAACCGTGGCAGGCGAGAATCCTACCACCGAACCACCAATGCATAACAAACCCTGGCACGTCCCCTCCATCCTACGCCTTGTTTCTCTACCATCATCGCAATTGCAGGTGCAGCCGAGCAGAGCGACCCCTCATACGCAGGTCCATCTGCGTAGAGTGTCCCAAACATAACCTCAAAGCACACTCTGACTTACGGCCCCACCATCATGAACGCCACACACAAGACACTGACACAGAGTCTCTATCACACCAGCCAGAGTTTGTCCAAACGCAAAGGAAGAAGTACGAGAGCCATGCCGACCAAAGCGTAGCGCCACTGGTTCAACACGACCGGCCGCCACCCAGGGACCACATCATATGGTCCATATGCAGCCTCGTCAACCTGAACCCGCGTTACCCCGGGTCAGCAGCGCCTCACTTCTCCGTTAAGTCAAGGGACCGGAAGGTGGCTGGAGACCCTGAGTGAGCCATAGAGTATGGCCCCACCGCCCGTTGCCACGACATCATTACCCTGACGCTGGCCATTACCACTACCACCGCATCCGTCCACGACGCCATCACCATCCTGTGGGTGTTAATCAGCACTAGAAACCTACAGAAAATAACAATAACCTACAGAAAATAACAATTACCTAACAAACAAGTCCACCCTTCACCCCTAAGCCAAACAGGAGAGAAAGAGAGGGCGCAGAGAGCATGCACTATTGTACACTCGCACACCTAACCCAGCCTAACTCAGCTGCACATCTAACCTGCATGAGTCATTAGGCCCACCGAACGAGCTTAACAATATAACACTGCACGCTCATCAACCAGAAAGTTTAACCCAGAGCTCAACGCCAACCCTGTGACACAGGAGAAAAAGAGAGAGAAGAGAGAAAGAGGGAGAGAGAAGAGAGAAAGAGGGAGAGAGAGGGAGAGAGAGAGCAGGAGAGAGAGAGAGAGAGAGAGGGAGGGAGGGAGAGGGAAGGAGAGAGGGGGAGGGAGGGCGGGAGAGAGAGAGAGAGAGGGAGGGAGAGAGAGAGAGAGAGAAAGGGAGGGAGAGAGAGAGAGGGGGGGAAAGGGGAAGGGGGAGGAGGGAGGGGGAGGGGGAGAGGACTTAAGGGGAGACACTGCAGGTGAATAGGGTAAAAAAATTAACTAATAGATATCACAATGAAACTTCCCCAGTTGATTACTTATATTAAGACAAGACTTTTTTTTGTATTACAAGTTTTCTGAAATTGTATGTTTAAATATGCAAATGAGGCATGATCTACTTAAATATGCACTAATTTGCATATAATTCCAGGACAGAAATCTGAACATTGGATAAAGCCATTTTCAAAATTATAGTTTCATTTTGTTGACATATTACAGCCAAAGGTTATTACAGAGGGGATTTTGGATAACTCTTTTTATCACTCCATAAATCAGAAAATACTCCATTCAGTCAATTTGTATGGTAAAATTCCATATTTCGCCATGTTTTTAGGAATAAAATGTGATATAAATCAGGGTATTAATGCGATATCAACAAACCCTTCTGTAAATACACAATGGACGCACCGCGCCCCTACCAAGATGGCCGCGCTCCTTGTTTACATGCCAAGCCATATTAGTAGCACATTGCGATATCTCCCGAGAGTCCCATCATGCTACGCCGTTAGCATAGGTAGCTTAGCATATTAGCTTCGTTAGCCATTTGCATGATAGCCAGCGCGGCTAGCTAGCATTAGCTTAGCTTCAACCATGACTCCGCAATAACTGCCCCAAACGGCATATTGTCCCGTTTTGCCGCGCGGGCCGACACACCGCAATGTTAGCACAATACAGCTCCACCCTACAACAGAACTCTAATCCCCTCAAACGCCAGTGTACAGACTTAACCAAAACAAAAACATTACAGCATACATAGGCCATCTCAATTGCTAGCTTGACCCCACCGCCATTGTTTTAGCTGAGCCTAGAACGACTTCCGGGTCAACATCTCCGCCTCAGTTGATTCCTTATTACATTAAACAATGCGCTTAAATCCACCGAATTCGAAAATTCAAATGTACATTACACATCCCAGTGACCCCAACACACTCCCGATCCACACTATATACTCGATACCACGACGCCCCGTCCACAATTAACTTCGGACGTTAGTCACTAGAATTTCATAATAATACAACAATAATCTACTCATATATGGCATTCATTCCTAACGACTAATAGACATGCTTCAAACATACATAATCAGCAATACACATTACCTTAATCATACCGCTCCATTCATTCACAATCACTCAGTATTGAACAGACCCAGTATTACGGCAGCCGCAAGCCACGACGTTAGCGGCCTACAGTATTGAATAAACTTTAAGTCCAACATAAGCGCTTATTTCTATAGCTCAAAAATATAAACACTTTCCATACTTGTATTGCTAGAACGACTCCTGATTCAAAGTGTTTGTTGTTCTCCGTTTTCGAAAGGCTATCTTGAGCTCTTAGTCAGTCGATAGCTCGGGCCTTAGCCTCAATGTTTTCCTAGCTTTAACACTAGTATCATCACACATTCTTACTATTTCTAATAGTTTCGCTGCGCTCATTTTCACCGCGCTTAAGAGCATTAGTACACTATACATGCACTGAATGTTTACTTTACAAACAGCACATTAAAACGAATTGTTGCTAAGTACTTTTGTTCACCTTTTTGTCACGACGAACGTGTACCGAAATATGCTCCGAAGTCTAACACGTCCTAAATCGGATTTCAGACGACTATCGTTTTCTGTAATCAACCAATCTCACTTGGTTAACAAACAATGTCAACCTCTTCCTAATCCACTTAACCGACCCTCAACACGGATCGATCTCCATTCAGTTTGGCTGATATCGCCCAGAGATCCTACCTCCCCGTTGATTTGAAACGGTGACCGGCCAGCCTGGTACGACATTTTCAAAAACCTATGTGAGCTTCGGTGAGGCCCCCCTTTGCATATTTTCCCCACGTTAAATATCTCGCGACCCGTAACGCTAAAGAATCATATTGACTCCCTCCTTTACACACATCTGATTTCGTGACCTGAGCAGTGTTGGACCAGAATAGTAACGACGCATCGTCTTGTCGATGGTTCAGATGTCCGCTTGTCGTCGTTTGAGAGACGACCGCAAGCGGAGAACCTGCTTCACCCAGCAAGCGTACACCCTTAATCCACCCACTGTTCAGGCACGAAAAAAATATCTCAACTCATCATGCACTCCTCCGGAAAATACGACTTAGGTCTATCTATTAACCGGAATACATCCCACCGGCGCCTTCCAACACCAAACTATTGAGGCCATGATCAACGACCATTTCGTCCAGTGAAGCCCGGCCCTATCAGTTTGCGAGTTGTACCGTCCTAAAACGTCCCCGCTTGCCTATTGAACCAAGCCAATATGATACCGCGCGCTACGCACCCCAACGCCCCATCTATCTCCCTCCTCGAGAGACACTTATGAGGTATTCATACATTTCAAACTCAACCCCAGTTCGAACAGAACGCTCTACGTTTTCAGTCATCACGGCCCGTGTCCACTCACCTATTTTCAGGATTCTGTCGCGATGAATCTCCGCGGGCACCGATTGTCTCCGGTGCCGAGTGTTTGTCCAGCCGGAAAAAAAAATCAAGAGCGCTTCAGGTTCAAAGGGACACAGCACCAATTGAAGTGACAAGGGTCTATGGTTCTTCTATAAAGAACCAGCTTAAGCTACTCTGCGTTGTGTGTTGTCCGTTCTACTCTTTCCCTTGTACTTGCAAAGACCAGGAAATGGCCTTGTAACGACGGCGGAGAGCAGGCGGTTGAAATGAAGAGAGGAGAGTTTGCTAAAGTCCACAAGCAAAAGTGAAATAACAAAAGGCTTGAATGAATTCAAAAACGTGCAATGAAACAATAGATTCCCGAGACTGTGCCCTCAGACCTTGTTTCAGACTAATTCAAAAGGAAGTTACTAAAATAATGTTCAATGAAGGCCTCTGTTGTCTGCTGCCAACAAAGGACTCTGGTCTCTCATCTGCTTCTCCTGGGTTCCTGCTGCCGCTCCTTCTGTGGGTCTCTGTGGGGCTCAAGAAAGCGTGTCTGTGTGTTGTTCCGTCTTCTTCTGCTCTCTCTCACTAAACCGCTAGCTTTAAAGCTTAAACTCCTCCCCTAGTCTTACGTCAGGAGGGGAGGACTTTTTTAGAAGAGAGAGCGGTTGATTGGTTGAAACCCCAAAGCGGCCATTTTGAGCAGGCCTGTCGTCCCCTCTGACCATAGAAGGGGCCGGCTTTAATGTCTCTAAAAAGATATTTCTCCATTTATAGTTTAACGTTTTATACCCCAGTATCTATTTTTATAGTTTAATAATGTAAGATTTTAGCAAAGACTCTTCTTGATCGCGAATGTTGTCATTTTCTGATTGAAATTTGGAACCTTATAACTAAGTTTTTAGCCTTTTTGCTAGTTCTGTGAAAGGAACAAAAGAAGTCTATATTTCTAAGTTGTATATAGAAGCTTCAACTGTTTAGCTCTTGCCCAGTTTTCCAGATCCAATGTGTCTTAATTTGAACTATATTTCTAGCTTAATTATACTGTGCAGAGGTGAAATAAGAGTCTAGTTTGGTCTTTAACCTATTTATTATTTTCTATGTAAGAATCTCCTTTATACCTGATTTTGCTGACTGTTTTTTAGATTTACCAACTATAGTTTAACAAATACTTTATCCTTAAATTAAAGTATTTACTCTCCAACTATCTAGGTCTGATATGTTTAACTATATTTTTGTCCAAAAGTATTTTCCTCCCTGTTCCTTTGAACAGGAGGAGTTTCACCGGCCATTTTAGGGCCGGCTTTAGTCACCTGAATGTTGGGAAACCGGTCTTTGAAATAGATAACAGCTGGGTGTTGTCACCATGCCTGGGGGTCTGTTTAGAGAATGAGATTACCTTATTTGGCTAGATGTAAATAGTGTCTCCTGTGTGACCTGCTTTGTGACACTTGAATGTCAAGGGAGATGTTATCAATGGTTGAATAGAAACTTGGACGCTTGCCTCATCCCCCCCAAGCTAAGACCTCTCTCTTCAAACCATTTGGCTGGGGGCTCCAAAAGTCTATTGTTTGAATGTTTACAGGGAAGGGGGAAGTTTAGTCATCTTAAGCCTGTATTTAAATCTAAGGGGTTTCATTCTCCCCCACCTCTGGTTCTCCAGAGAAACAGGCCCCACAGTATTGGCCATGACCAGCCTTTTATTCTAATGGTGAATGTGTCCAACACTTTTATTATCTGTGCTGACTTTAGAAGTCAAATTTGTACTTATCCTTAGTTTAGAAACCCTGTATCTTAACAACCTATTTTAGGGAGAACATAGAGACTATCTAAAATGTGTGTGCATTGGTCCTTACCAAGTTCAACCTCTTTTTGGGGCCGATGACCTTTGGGACTCAAGCTTCAACCAACACACTCATATTTCCATAATGGTTGGACAGTTTGGACTGAGAAATCCACCACACTAGCTAATGTTACGCAAGTCTTGTGAATGTCTAAACAGGGCTGATGGTATTGATGAAGATGATATCAATAACAACAATGCCTCTCCATGGCCCTATCTGGAATGAATGAATGGAAAAGATGACGTTGTGGGATGCATGGGGATCATCCCTATGTTCCCCGGGTCCTATGTTCCCCGGGTTCTATGTTCCCCGCTTTGATTGATTAATAGATTGAACATTTTATAAATATTAATTATTTAATTAATTATTAATGTCTGCCTTGTTTCGAACGGTTAAGCTTAGGCCCTCTTTCGAACTGGTTAAGGTTAGAGTTTGGAATCAGGGCTGGTGGTCTAAAATGTTCAATCAATCAATCAAAGCGGGGAACATAGAACCCGGGGAACATAGGACCCGGGGAACATAGACATGCTCCCGATGCATGCAGCAGGTGCGGCTCATCTAAGGTAAGGGACAATAATAATGTTGTTGAAACTGCCGCCGTGCAGTTGTAACGTTATGCAAGTCTTGTGTATGTCTAAACAAACGGCATTGTTTGATTGATTGATTGAAAACTTTATTAATGACGCAATGAAGCATATAGCACTAGTTAGAGGGGAAATTCGGATTCCTCTCGGATTCATTCATTGAGCAGAACTGCAATTCGCTCAGCTGCAGAAACGTTGAGGAGACAATACCCACAGGACTTGGAGGAGAACTTTGTTTTCACTGTCTGTCTATTGTCTACACATTCTGCCGTGAATTGAATTGAATTGAATTGTAAAACTTTATTAACAGATTGCAGAATGGGTACAGTACAGTACGGCTCAATACATACAATTGCCTGTTCCACTTGACGGGGTCGGTACCGACCCCTTTTGACATTATAATCAAATAGGCATATTTTTATGAATGATGAAAATAATTTGTGATTTTAAAATCAACCGTTTTCAAGTATTAACATCACCACTATGTCACAAATGCATGTAGAATGTAAAACGTTAGGTTGGCAATAGTTTAGCAATAGGTTAAAAGTGTACTTATATCATTTTAAGTTTTCGATATGCAATCGCCTATCTGACCCGGAACCGGAAATTGAAATGTTGAACCATGGGAATTGTAGTTTTTTGTGGCCATTTTGTAGAGGAGATTCATAGCTATCGGCCAGCGTTGAAATTTCTCCGATCTACACTTCCTGTCACATACTATGGTGGTTCAAAGTTCAGCGTTCTGAATGAATCATATCAATAATTGTTATGATTCGCGATAATAAGCTACAAAAGGTAACGTTTTTGACAAATATTGAAACGCAGTCAGTTTCTCCTCACTATTGTTACCATGTAGGAACAGTTAGATCTGAAATTAGTTTCAAAATGGTTACACTGTGGGGGAAATAAAAAAGTACAGTCGATTACAGTAAATATCAGTATCTGTTATTATGCACGCCTGGTGATACTACATCCAAATTGAACTCGGCCATTTGAAAGATACTATATATAAATGTGCGAATTGGCTATAATAAGGTAATGTATAAGCATATATTCTATATTCTATAATAATATTTCAAATTGCATTGGTCCGGATGGGAGAATTCAGTACTGTATATACAGAACCTTCAGTTTTATCATCTTCCCTTTATTAATTTCCTTAGATCTTTTGTACACATGATCTCAAGAGGGTACTGAATGAGTTCAGTGGTAGTTTTTTAAGTTTGGTCATTATTATCATGGTGTTATTCACTGTCAAAGATGAAAAGAAAAATCATAATTCATATTTTCCTTTGTATCATCACAATTTAAGCAAGCCTAGTAATAGACACAATATTTCTGACACTGAGAATACATTCACTGAGGTCCATAGATATACCTAGATACCAAGAATATAGCCCTTGTAGAAGTGGAGCAATATTCCATTTACCTAGGTATACATTGTATGCAGATTTTCACCTGGGGTGGAACAGGTTAAGGGTTTGCAGACCAGAGAAAGACTTTCGTCTTGTTTACATCAGGGTCCCCCATTTTCAATTCATCATGACATATATGACATACAGATAGACAGTACTGCTACATCTATACATTTATGACATGTACCAGACTTGCAAATACAGTACTGTTTGTGATATAAAAAATAGTCCAGAAAAGGGAGTATATACATTTGACGTAGAAACTGTACATTGGAGGAGGTTGGGTGGGGGGGGGGGGGGGGGGGACTGTACATTGGAGGAGGTTGGGTAATGGGGGGGGGGCCTGTACATTGGAGGTGGGGGTGGGGGACATACACTGTACAACTGTACAAACAAAACTGTACATTGGAATATTGACAAAACCATACTTGGTCATTTACTGTACATTGAGGGGGTTGTGTTAGGACATTTACAGGGGCCAGTCATAGCATACTGTGTTATTTTTTGATGGGCCCGAGCCATACTGTACATGGTCTGCTTGGTTTGATCAGGGGCCGCCGAGCCACTGTATACTGTACATGGTCTGCTTGGTTTGATCGGGCCGCCGAGCCACTGTATACTGTACATGGTCTGCTTGGTTTGATTTAGGGGAGTGGTCTGCCCTGCGGGGGGGCCCCGACATATTGCGCAACGCCACTGCATACCATTGACTCAGAATGGTCTGTTTTATTGAAATCGTCACAGCAGTATAGTTTGTTTATACTTCAGAAGGATGATATTTAAACATGGTCCCCAAAATGAATGGAAGCGAATGAGGAGCCTGACACCTGGGAGGAATGGGGGTGTTGCAGCGTTGGGGATGTTTAAAAAATATAATTTAATATATAATATAATAATTTGTGCTTCACCTAAAAATTGGGTCAGCAGCCTCCACTGCTATATATATATGTATAGGCTACCCATAACATCTACTGTATATCCACCTTCATTTGCACCATGATTGTATCTCTATCTTTCTCTATATGATCTAAATACCATTACAGTAATTAGCACTATGTATAGGTCTATACCCATAGCCTATACTGTATCTATATCCAACTACCTCTCATTTGCACTAATGCTATGTATATAGCCTATGACATATATCTTATCTCGTTCATTTGCACACCCATTGCACCACACAGTTAGGATTAGGATTAGGAAGAGTTAGGATTTATATTTTATATTTAAAGTTTTATGTTAGTAAAATTCGCAGTGTCAAATATGCAGTGTCAAAGTACATTGACTCTTTCAGAGTTATTACAACAACAGTTTGAGTAAAATGCAGACAGTGTTGGTGAAATATTTCATAGTTAATTGGCTGGTGTCATCACTACTCTGGGAAGCTCCGCCCATCTCCTTCTCTTGAAGAATGTCCAAGACACGCCATTTTCTTCACGTCGCGGCAGAGGTAACTCAGCAGGTACGTTTCTCCCCCTAATCACATATTAATTAATTAATTCGGTAGCTATTGGCTTCCAGCAACTTGCAAGAGGTAATGTTAATGTTGTTAAATACAATGTGGAGGGGTGATTGTGAATTGTATCGTTTGGAAAAAAAGATTGAAAAAAACACAGGGCGATACATTGGCTTAGTAACAAACATTTGCACGCCATGTTCTGAGGTAAATGTGTCCTACAGTATGAAATCAATTAACAGTTATTTGGCATTTGACCAACATTATTATTTTGTTAAGTCCACAGATTTCGGCGACAGCCAAGAAGACTGCACGCACGTGCGCCATTTCACATTGAGTGAGGCCTTGAACGTGAGCCAGCCTTGCCCTTCGTGAGTTTTTTCAAATGTGTCTTGCTAGCTAATGTTAATGCGGGGAAATACCCTTGAATGATATAAGTAATCTGTACTATGAAATGGTGTGTTATGAGAGTGAGTGCATTAGAATGCATACAATATGGTTGATTGAGTTTAATGGAAGAAACACAGGGAAAATGCAAGGAAGGCCCTGTTACCAAGCTGCTAACATTGGCTTAGTAACAAACATTTGCATGCCATGTTCTGAGGTAAATGTGTCCTACAGTATGAAATCAATTAACAGTTATTTGGCATTTGACCAACGTTATTATTTTGTTAAGTCCACAGATTTCGGCGACAGCCAATTAAGACTGCACGTGCGCCATTTCACGTTGAGGGAGGCCTTGAACGTGAGCCAGCCTTGCCCTTCGTGAGTTTTTTCAAATGTGTCTTGCTAGCTAATGTTAATGCGGGGAAATACCCTTGAATGATATAAGTAATCTGTACTATGAAATGGTGTGTTATGAGAATGAGTGCAATAGAATGCATACAATATGGTTGATTGAGTTTAATGGAAGAAACACAGGGAAAATGCAAGGAAGGCCCTGTTACCAAGCTGCTAACATTGGCTTAGTAACAAACATTTGCATGCCATGTTCTGAGGTAAATGTGTCCTACAGTATGAAATCAATTAACAGTTATTTGGCATTTGACCAACGTTATTATTTTGTTAAGTCCACAGATTTCGGCGACAGCCAAGAAGACTGCACGTGCGCCATTTCACGTTGAGGGAGGCCTTGAACGTGAGCCAGCCTTGCCCTTCGTGAGTTTTTTCAAATGTGTCTTGCTAGCTAATGTTAATGCGGGGAAATACCCTTGAATGATATAAGTAATCTGTACTATGAAATGGTGTGTTATGAGAGTGAGTGCATTAGAATGCATACAATATGGTTGATTGAGTTTAATGGAAGAAACACAGGGAAAATGCAAGGAAAAGCCCTGGGTTATATAGCTCTCCTTTTTTTGTCTGTTTGCATCTGTGGGAAATTAGTGTCAGGCTTGAATATTCAGTGACTTTGTACTTATTATTTACCTTATAATGGGGACATTGATCTAAGTAAAACATTTAATAATAACTTAACTTAGATCAATGTCCCCAATAAGGTAAATAATAAGTACAAAGTCACTGAATATTCCAGCCTGACACTAATATCCCACACTTCCCTGTGTTCAAGTTGCCCACTCGTTGGTAACTCTCTTGCAGGCTTGCTGCAATCATGCTGTTGAAAGTACAACTGGGAGATGTCCAAAAGTTTGTTCGGATTACAGAAATAAATCTGATCGAGTTTCTGAGTGTAGGTAAGAAATTGGGATCATTGGGAAATTGTCCTCAATGTGATACTCATGGTTATCCACTGGGTGGATCTGTGGCTTCATCTATTGTATTGCAGACAGCAATTATTCAAGATTAAGTGAATATTTAGTGAGTAGATTTAGAAATCACTGGATACATCCAATGACATTTCTGTTTACAAAAGCTTTTGTGCCCGTTTCTAGCATTTGCAAAGTTTGGTGTCCCAGCTGTAACGGAAGGTGTGAAAGTTTTTGACAGTTCGGGGACCGAATTGGATGACGATGTTTTTGAGGAGGTAGCAAGAGATGCATCCACTGGGGTGCTAATCATCAAATATGACACAGGTTTGATTACATTTGTAATATATATTTAATGAATAAGTTATTTGTCATGTGAAGCTTACATTCGATTAGATAAGGGACATCTTTATGAGGAAACTGTGTATAATCTTTTTATTTATTTATCCTGTCTCCACGCTAGCCTCATCTGAGCAGTCTGTCTCCACGCTAGCCTCATCTGAGTGGTCCCAACCATCATCCCTGGATTCGTCAGGGTCCCAACCATCATCCCTGGATTCGTCAGGATCACAGGATACTGTCATCATTTCAGAGGACCCTTCACGAAAACGCCATAGGCTGGATACAGAGGCCAAGCAAGTAAGAGTTGACACACATGTAATATGTATGCATCACCCTGTGATTCACAACTCAGAAATGCATGTTTTTTACTGTCAATGTTATGCCCCCATCTTTTCCATTGTACTGGTTGCATGCCTGTAAGAATATTGTAGCTCACTTGAGATTGGATGGATCTCTCAAATTATCATCTCCAGGAGTCAGAAGCATGCTAGACAGACCTCAGATAGGGTTAAAACTGATATTAAGGATACTTATCCTTTACCTTAACTTTGAATTGCAGTCTACAGTATATTCCTAACACTGAATTGTTTTTTGTGTGTGTGCTTTTGTGCTTCAAGTTGGTGGAATCCATTCTTCGTGAGAAATCTGGTGGAGAACGCATAATAAATGAATACAATCGAACCAAGTCCTTGCACAATGACAACAGAAGGAAAATGGTGAACCTATTGGCAGCTGACTTGACAGTGAAGAATGGGTAATTAGCTCCTTGTTTTTAGTTTGTTCTCAATCTAGCTTTCAGATTAATTTGAAATCTAAATGAAATCCAGGGAATATGACTGAGAAATACATTCTTCTTTAATCTTAATCTTCCAGTACTTCACCACCCAGACATCTGAAAGAAAAGTATGCCAGAGGAATCGTGACCTTATTCCCCTACCTCAGTGACCCACACTCTAAGAATGGCTATGTGAGTTGCACACAGTAATGGTTGTGGCAATATTGATACATTTTTAATCCTACCAGAGCATGCTGTTTTTCACTTTTAAATGTGAAGTGTCTGTTTTTATTCCACCCTCCAAGGAGCATTATTATGATGGCCAGAGTGGCAGTGGATACTTGGCCTGGAGGATTAAAACTATTCAGAGAACCGCTGCTAAAGACAAACGATCATCATTTGGAGGTAACACTAATAATGCATATCTTGAGTACAACGAGTTGATTAACAAAACAAGCGGCATTATTGATTACTGTATACAGGGCCGTAGCCAGGGTTTAGAAATTAGGGAGGTCCATTTATTTTTTTGGCCCAGACCGGCCCACTATAATCGGTCGGACACCAGACCGGCCCACTATAATCGGTCGGACACCACCCAGCCAGGGTTTAGAAATTAGGGAGGTCCATTTATTTTTTTGGCCCAGACCGGCCCACTATAATCGGTTGGACACCACCCAGCCAGGGTTTAGAAATTAGGGAGGTACATTTTTTTTTTTATACAAACTTTATTATCTAGAGATCAACTTAAGGTCAGTCACTCACAAAGTCATTTACAGGACGTGGGGGCACTTACAGGTGAGTGGCCTAAAGAGTGCACCAAAGCCCTGTGGTCTCTTATGCATTTATAATTTGGTGAATGGGCTAAATGCATACCAAAATGAGTTATACAACCCAACCTATTCATTCAAAATGCATTATCTATAATAAAGTCACATGTTGTTGGTAAAAAAATAATTTTACTGAAGTATTAATATATTTCTCCACTTCTTGGCTCACTGAAAGTACACAAAATAAGGACAGACAAAGACAGAGACACAAAAAGCTGTACAATTTAAACAATACCATACTGGTAATGAGCAAATATGAGCAATTAATGCATGGAGCTGTTCCATCTTATTTCATTTGATACTAACTACTCAGTTCATACAGATTTCAAGTATCCAAATATCAATGATGAATATTGCATAAGGTTTACACAGTTAATAGATCACCTGTTTTATATTCATGCTCAGAGAGGAGTAATAGTTAGATCTTTATGTGTGATTTATATGTCAATTAAATCAATGGTGTGCTTGTTTGGTTGGGGAGTTTGACCTCGGTGGCCTCATAGCTGGCTGCACACCGTCTGTAGTGTTCCCAAGTTTTAATATACTTGAACACAACGTTTCGGCCTGTGGTAATTATCTGCCATTATTTTGACCATTTTGTGACACTTGAATGATAGACGGTAGATGTATTGTACCTCAACTAGCACCCACTAACTTTGGTTGGCTGTGAAATCCTGAAATTGTCCCCCAATCCCCCCTCTCCAGGTTGAACAGGATTTCGTTCTGATGTTTGGAGAAGGTGTATCAGGCAAGCTTCTGGAAAAGTGGCCGACCACATACAAGAAAAAGATCATCCAACAATGCAGACGGCTTCCATCCACCAGTGAGCTTCAAGAGCTCCTGCTGATAGCTGATCCTCCTGAGGATGACACTGAAGTGGATGCTGACGTTGGTAAGCTGCTTTTGAGCATACCATTCTTGTTGTTTTTCACTGAACTTCTGTGAAAAATGTACAAGGCATTTTGTATTATCAACCAGTCAAAAGTGTCTTCCCATTCACTTGAATGAGTGCATCCAAGCTTTTTACTGGTACTGTATATTCATATTTTGAGTGGCAGAGCTTCTTGTGATGAACTGCTATCTTTTATCTTATTTTGTAAAAATACTGCTAACATTGCAGATGGACTGAATTTTGTTTATGGTCTACATAATTCAAGTGTCTTAACATCCAACTTGTATCGTTACAGGTTGGGACAGTGACCTCTCATCGATTCTACTGCTGTTGCACTTGATCCCACCCTCTGCTCAGGGGCGGAAGAGACCAGGGAAGGTGTCGGCATCCAACGCGGAGCAGCATCTTGTGATCTTCAAGAAGGTTGGTATTTTCTCCTAATGTACAAATTTATAATTATAATGCTACAATCATGTAATTATTATTTCTTTTTTTTTTATATTCCCCCCCTCCTTTTTCTCTGTTTTTCTCCCATTCCAATGTTAGTCGTTATGCCAATTCTTAGCCCCTTTCGTGACTGCGATGCAAGCCAGGGGCTCGAATACGCAGTCACTGGCTCCCACGTTACTAGCCATGTTAATGTGCACATCAAGCACTGCTTAAAAGCGAGCGGTGGGTCAAATATATCACGTAGTCATTTCAAAGGTACCCAGCGTTCCATTAGGGTTTCACACACACACGCGGCAGGGTTTGAGAGCTCGGCGTTGCTAATAAACATTTTAAATATTTTTTATAAACTGGTCAACACTGCTCAAAACGGCTGTATTTCCGTATTTGGCTGCCTGGTGCGCCTGTGCTGTGATCACAGCGCATGCGCATCATGCACCCAACGCCGGAAATAATGCACTGCCAATTGTGTTAGTATGACGGCCGGCCAAGTCGGAAGCAACGCAGAGAGCTGGGCTCGATACCAGTATCTCCTGCGTTGGTGACGAGCGCCTTGCCCGCTGCGCCACCCAGCCGCCACAATCATGTAATTCTAATTGTTTCTCCATGTGTGTTTGTCTTCTCAGACTGGAACAAGCATCCAAGAGCATCTTGATGCCATCACTACCAGCAATCAACCCTATCTCCTGGCTGTTGGAGTGAAGAAGAATGCGATCCACCGGTTCTACATCATTCTTGACAAGAAGGCCATACCTTGCAAGTCAATCTCTTCTCTTGGTGCTTTAGATTAACTCTTTAAGGCACATTATGTGTTTGGCACAGCATACAACACCATGCTGCGCAACATGTACACGTTCCTCCAGACCACTGTGTACAGTATTGATGTTGGGAAAGTCAAGGAGAGTCCTCGTGTTGCTGAAGTTAGGGCGAGGTTGCTTCATTAGTGCATGAGGCTTCTCCTCCGCCATGAAGTGTTTTGATTGTCGGAAGGAGTTAGGTTGTACAAATAGGCTTGTTAGGCATTTGCGAATAGTTCACGGTTACGTTCAAGGAAAAAAGCTTTGCCTTAAATGTGCTCAGACTGGATGTGGCTATAGGTTTGGTATGTTTTCAGGTTTTAGGAAACATTTAGACAACAAACACACTGAGTATATTGACCAAGAGGTTGACACTGATGTTAATGTAAACAGTGTAGGAGAGGCGGTGATCGCTAATGTAGATGAGACCGCCACAACATCTGATGTCGATGCGACGGCCACATGTGGACTGTTCAGAAACTCTAATAGGAGCACTCTCGATATGTGTGCAACTCCTGTTGCACAACTCAAGGCTGCTGGAACCAGTCAGTCTACTGTAAAAAGTTTTGTCTCAACCATGGAAGAAGTGATTTCTGAGATTCATAGTCACGCTAAAGATGCAGCTCTACAGTGCTTATCTCCACAGGACACATAAAATAAGAACAGCATAGAACAGTCATTCCAAAAGTTGGAAAACCCATTCACACACTTAAATTCTGAGGCAAAAATAAACAAACACTTCAAAGAGAAATGGGGAAAAGTTGAACCCGTTGAAAAGGTGCTTGGCACAAGATTTGACAGCAGAAGAAACAAAACTACTGGGACATATGACCAGGTCATTGTAACTGATAAGTTTGCATATGTTCCCATTTTGGAAACGCTGAAGAGCATTTTTCAAAACCCAGAACTTGCAGACATGTTAAAGCCCAGGCACATGACTAAGGAAGGTGTGTATGCAGACTTGAGAGATGCCACCTATTTGAAAGAAAGTCCCCTGTTTTCAGTAGAAAAAGATTCCTTTCAAATTCAACTTTTTTATGATGACTTTGAAACTGCAAATCCATTGGGCTCTAAAAAGGGTATACATAAATTAGGTGGTGTATACTTTACATTAAGAAATTTCCCCCCAATCTATAATTCCTCTTTGATTAATATTCATTTGTGTGCTCTTTTCCATGCACAGGACATTAAGCGTTATGATTTCAATTTGATACTTGAGCCACTTGTCAATGATCTGAAAGTACTGGAGACAGAGGGACTTAAAATTCCCATGTTTAGACACGTGATTCGTGGTACCATAGTTCAGGTCAGGGGCGTATTTGACGCCGGGGACGGCGGATAGTGTCCCCCCCACGTTTTACCGTCCAAAGAGCTGAGTCTGACTACCTGTTCTATTATTATGCAAAGAGCAGTAGATGGGGGTCGCATTCTTGCCCTGCAAGGGCCAAGTACCCACTCGCTAAAGTACTTGTCTTTGCATAATAATAGCTCGGGTCGTCAGCCTAGGTGTGTGTTAAAATACGTCAAACATATTGTTTACACTGTCTTTCTTCTATTATAACCCTCCCAAATCATATTCAGAAAGTATCACAGAGACTTCTATTGACCAAGGAATTAGTTATTATTTCGCGGTTTATTCACATAACGTTATATTGTTTACACTGTCTTTCTTCTATTATAACCCTCCCAAATCATATTCAGAAAGTATCACAGAGACTTCTATTGACCAAGGAATTAGTTATTATTTCGCAGTTTATTCACATAACGTTATATTGTTTACACTGTCTTTCTTCTATTATAACCCTCCCAAATCATATTCAGAAAGGCACACACACAACATATTCCAGTTAACGGTATATTTTTTTAATGATTCGTTATGGCGTAATCAATACTTCCATGCGTATAAATTGCGTTCGCAACCTCCGTGTTTTGGGGGTAGTCATCAGAAACCTCGGATCCGGGATTCGCTCCCATCCGTCGGGCAAGAACTGTGGGTTTTCAGCCTCTCTCTCTGGAGCTTAACAGAGTTTCTGGAGGAGTTTCTGGAGGAGCTTGTCGCGGCTCATGCGCATGCGCACGCTCAACCAATCAGAGAGGGGCTTCGCTCAACCAATCAGAGAGGGGTCTGCAGAAATAGAGTTCAACCAATCAGAGAGGGGTCTGCAGAAATGCGGCTACGGGCCCTAACCCCCCCCCCCCCCCCCCATCGACGTCACTCGCCACGCCCCCAAATCTGTCCCCGGCACACATTGAGAGAGAGTTACGCCAGTGGTTCAGGTCACTGGGGATAACCTTGGCTTGCATGGTCTGTTTGGGTTTGTGGAGTCATTTGGGGCTCGGTATTGCTGTCGTTTCTGTCTCCTTGAGAAAGCTCGTTTTCAGACTGTATTCTGTGAAGATGATCCGGCTGTTGTACTAAGAACTGTTGAGATGCACGCACAACACTGTCAAACTATACAGACAGATCCTACGCTACCTCATATATATGGTGTGAAACGCAGTTGTCTGTTGAATTCACTTGAGTATTTCAACACAGCCACCAACTTCTCTGTAGATATCATGCATGATATTTTAGAGGGGGTTGCTCAGTTTGAGGTGAAACTTATTCTCAAGTACATTCTTCAGGAGAAACTTCTAAATGCTGAACAACTGGCTGGCAGAATACATGCTTTTGACTATGGTTACAATCAGCAGCGAAACCGTCCGCCAAGAGTCAAGTTGTTGGATGAAAGTAAGGATTTGGGGTTGAATGCCACACAGTCTTGGTGCTTGTTGCGCAATATGCCTCTGATATTTGGTGATTTAATACAGACTGATGATAAGTACTGGCATCTTCTGCTTTTGCTTCTACAGATTGTTAACATTGTATTTTCACCAGTCCTGTCATATGGCATGACCATTTATCTCAAACATGTAATCACTGATCATCATCGGCTCTTCAAGCAGTTATTTCCTAGAAGCAACCTATTGCCAAAGCATCACTTCATGATACATTACCCTCGTAATATAAGGAACATTGGCCCAATTCTGCACATGTGGTGCATGCGTTATGAAGCTAAACATAACTTCTTTAAGAGACAATTAAAAAGCTTTAAAAACATTACAAAGACATTAGCCCAAAAGCACCAAAGTTGTATGGCAATGTATCGGGAGTCCTTTACCAAAGAAAGATTAACCATAGGTCCAGGAAAGATGGTGGCACTTGTTGAGCTCAAAGAAGGTCCAGAGATTGCTTCCTTATTTGGAGATGTAACCAGTGTTTTTTCTGCCAAGTGGATAAAACATCATGGTACAGAGTACCGCTGTGACTTGATTATCTGTACTGAGGTAGCATTTGAGATGCCTGTGTTTTGTAAGATCAAGACTATTGCTGTGAAAGATGACAGTGTATTGCTCTGTGGAAAACTTATGGAAACCATGTGTTTTGATGACCATTACCATGCCTTTAAGGTCAGACTGCATCCAGACGGAGTTGTAAAGGTCTTGGATATAAATCAGCTGTGTTACTTCAAACCATTTGATATTCAAATGAATTATCGAACGACAGATTGCTCAAAGTATATTGTTCCATATTGCTACTTTATGCAGACCTGCTAATGTGATTGTTTTATTACTGCATCCAGACGGAGTTGTAAATAGGGTTGGGTACCGAAAACCGGTTCTAATAGCAACCGGTTCCTAACTTCCGGTTCTGGAAGTAACATATTTGCATTTCGATTCTTAATTTTTTATTTTTTTTTACTTTGTTAATTAATACCATAGTTACAGTACAGCAACCAAATTAAACTGTATCAAGTCAACTGAAAATGTGAATAGTATGAACACATTTAAAAATGTTCAAAAAATATCTGAACCGGAATCGTTCAAATCCAAACGATGCCCAACCCTATATAGTTGTAAAGGTGTTGTATAAATCAGCTGTGAAGTATTGTTCCATATTGCACTTTATGCAGACCTGCTGAGGTCAATGTATACTGTTTATGTTTTATTTTTTTATAAGCCTGCCTGACCCTGCCTGACCAACAATAAAATTGTTGAAATCATTATTTTGTGGTAACTTGTGATTTTTAATGTATATTGTATGTAAATGCATTTCACACTATACAAGAGTAAATTAAGTGTAAAATTAACACCAGTGAGGTTTATTTTCACCAATTTAGTGTCCGGTTTCATTGACACTGTGCAGTGTTAATGGGTGTTATTTGCAGAGCTGTTTTTTCACTACAAGTGAGTAAATTATCAACACAGTACTGTGTAATGTCAACACTTCAGCAGAGTTATTTGACCTCAGTGTTAACTTTTAATAACTCAATGCAGTGTTAATGAGCATTGGAATTCAACTCAATGCTTATTTTGCAGGTGCGTGGAAACTGGAGCCACTGGAAACTGTGGCTTGGTGGCGGCTGTCTGCTGCTGTTTCAGCTGTTGTCTTTGTTTGCCGTCAAGGGACTTCACCTTCTCCTCTGGCTTCTTCTTCAGCTGAGCCTGGCTCACCGCAGACTTCGGGGTTGGTGCCATCTGGACCTGGTTCTTCTGCTGGTTCTAATAAGAGTTAATTTGTTATCACATAAGAGTAAATTATCAACACTTCTGAGAATAATAATTACACTCTCAAGTGTTATTAAACCTATAGTGTTAAGTTTAAATAACACCATACAGTGTAAGCGAGTGTTAAATTTGTACTCTATTTAGAGTTAATTTAACTCAAAAAATTTAACACAGGAGCAAGAGTCGATTTAACACTATTCGTAGTTGGAGTCATATACACTCTGGAATAGTGTTACATTCGACTCTTTAAGTGTTAATTTGACACTGCGAATTTTACTGTATATATATATATATATATATATATATATATATATATATATATATATATATATATATATAAAAACAATATATGTTATCTTATTACATTTTTACTGTTATTATATTTAAGGTGGTGGGGGGGGGGGGGGGGGGGGTTATGAGCAGTACTTCTCTACTGTCTCATTTTACCTTGCACAGTTCACCAAGCTCTGAGTATTAGGAATGAGTTATTCTCCACTGATAAGACTGACAGACAGTTATGTGGATATGAAAAAGCATGAACAACATCTGCA
Source organism: Notolepis coatsorum (assembly GCF_963971535.1). Lineage (NCBI taxonomy): Eukaryota > Metazoa > Chordata > Actinopteri > Aulopiformes > Paralepididae > Notolepis > Notolepis coatsorum. Next base: position 192,340,211 of record NC_140167.1, on the reverse strand, counting down.
CAACACAGCATACAATAATATCATAGAGAGAGGAAGACAAGGGCAGAGGTGTACAACAGTGGAGTGGCTGGGTCGTGTGTAGAGGGCTAAGCACAGATCTAGGTTCAATTTCCGGCAGCCTCCGGCTTAGTCAGTCGTCCCTGCAAATTGACAATTGGCAGCGTTCACGGGACTCCTACTGGCCTGTTCTGATCTGGGAGAGATAGTGTGAACCTCTGTGAGCGTTACATTCTCCCAATGAAACTCCTTGCTGTCAGGAGAAAATAAGTGGCTGGCGACTGCACATGTAGCCTATCGGAGGAGGCATGTGGTAGTCTACACCCTCCCCATAACGACAGTAGGGTAGCGCAACGACCAGGAGGGAATTGGAAATAATAGAGTGGATATGGGAGCAAAGCAAAAAGGCAGAAGTGTACAATAGTCATTTTAAGCCTCTTTTGCACAAGTTGGTGAGGAAGGCTATAGCTCCGTAGTGGGAGTCGGACTGGTCAAACAAGGGGTGGTGGCAGAGAGGAGGATGAGGCAAAAGCTGGACGCTATACTGGAAAACCCTTCCCATTCCCTCTATGAGGAGCTAGCCAAGATGAGGAGCATGTTCAGCCATAGAACCCCCCACCCACCCTACACCCTTGGGGCGGGATCCACAAAGAATGGATTGTACGGTGCTAATTGCACCCTTACTTACAATTCATTATGAATTGAAAATGGGGGACCCTGATGTAAACAAGACGAAAGTCTTTCTCTGGTCTGCATCCCCTTAAGAATTGTGTGTATTGAGCCGTACTGTATTGTACCCATTCTGCAATCTGTTAATAACATTTTCAATCAATCAATCACCACGTACCGTGATTGATTGATTGAAAATGTTATTAACAGATCCTTCGTGCCGTAGCCATCAGACTCCACAACTGTGGTTGGAGAACTAACGGCTAGGGAACTTGAGAACTGTTAGCGCCCGCGTCCACCTGCCGCATATTTCTGGGCGCAAGCGTCTTTTGTCAATTGATCCCAATGGGGAGGGAGCGTATGCGACCGCATGCTGCCGCCTATAGGAAATGCGCTGCTGTCGGCTTCTTTTTTCAGCGCTTTTCAGCTTTTTTGTGCGGCCGCTCCCAGCGTTTAAAGTTGAAACTTTCTG
>NC_140167.1:192324073-192334073 GCF_963971535.1 Notolepis coatsorum | reverse complement strand
AGTGGCCGCTACACAGAGCGATGAGCTGATCGCATTTTCAGACAACCAATCACAGCCAATCATATCTACCACTCTGTTTGTAACCTGACACCGGAGTTGCCTGCCTGCCTGCAAGAGACAGGAGCAGTATGAGGGCACAAATACACTAATAACTACACCAATAAACAAACAAAAAGCAAAGGGCGAACTGTGGTGTCAGGCAATAATTATATATATAATTAATATACAATAAAGTGTATTAAAATATGCTATATGTGCAAAACCGCGGCAGTAAAATACTATAAAAAGATGGCTGTCGCTTGATTTCTTTCTCTGTCATCTCGCTACAAGATGGGCTTCATCCCAGCACTACCGGCGCACTGCCAGCGTTTTTCAGCTGGAAATGTGCGCTAGGTGGACGCATGCCCTTAGGACTGACTCCAAATTACTAAACACATAGACTCTGGTGCAATGTGTCACTACTATATACCATTATGATTACGGATAGATTATGCTACCATTCCACTACTATTATTATTATTATTATTATTATTATTATTATTATTATTATTATTATTATTATTATTATTATTATTATTATTATTATTATTATTATTATTATTATTATTATTATTATTATTATTATTATTATTATTATTATTATTATTATTATTATTATTATTATTATTTTATATTTATATTTATATTATTATCTTTTTTCCTGCCTGTACCTCCCCTTCCCCCTCCGCCATGCTGCTATGAAACCTGAATTTCCCCAAGGGGATTAATAAAGGAACACTTGACTTGACTTGACTTGACTTGACTTGAATCAGGTGCATGCATTGCCTGGAGTTGCCCTTTCGCACATGTAGCACACAGTATGCGATTCTCTGTGGCAGACGTGTTCTCACATATGAATTTACTACGCTTGGTTTAGCCGAGGAGTGGCACCTAGGTAGAGTGAGAGCATGACATAGAGAGGGACCTTCTCCTCCTGTGATTTTAAATATTTATTTAACTGGCATGTAACTCAACATCATGGCAAATAATAAGGGCAACCTCAACTTTTTTTGGAGTTAAAAGAAAGGTTTGAAATTTAATTATATTCCATACAAAGGATCCAGTGCAAATAACTGTATATATAAATAGTTTACAATCAATCCAAAATGGATTGGATCTGTGACAGTATGTAGATTGAAATTGTCATTACTGAAGTTATAAAAGTGTTTTCCTCATTTCATCCCATTTATCTGTATACAAATCTCTTGCTGTTCTATATTTCAGACCATTTACAGGTCAATAATTAAGTATTGGACTGCGCTTATCTCACAGCTCATATACATTTCAGTACAGTTTGAACCCTTTCAGGTGTATTTCTTCTCTGAATTCTACCGAGTTCTAGAGCTTCTACCGAGTTCTTCTTCTCTGGGTTCTAGACTTTTTCAAGTTTGTTTATTATTTGTCACTTATAAAATACATGTAGCCTACTTTACGGGGAGATGCTTGGTTCTGTATGAGCCCCTGAGAGTGTGCTTCATACAATAAAAAAGTAAGATGAGTAAACAATGAGGTACAAATGCAGACAATGAGATACAAAACTTTAAGGTAAGGTGCAAATGCAAATGAGGTATGAATGTAGTGCAAATCTCTTTAATAAATAGATAGATATAATGTAGTTAAAGTGTCTAAAGTGAGTGTTAAGGTGAGTGTTTTAAAGTGAGTGTGTGCATGTAGATGTGTGTGCAATGAGTGTAGATGATGGGTTGTTACATAGAGTCATTGAGCATCCTGAAGGCCTCTGTAGCCTAGTGACAATGCCCCCAAAATGTTGAGATACCCCTACCGGAGGTAGAACAAAACACAAGAATGTTTTTCCTCATCTCTAAGGTCTCCCATATATGAAATGGATTCTTGTATACAAATATTTTACTGCAAAACTTGTTAAATTGATAGATATTGTTATACACCCCCAAAGGGAAAAATAACCAAAATATAGCCTGGCCGTATGGGAGTTAACTCATGTAGATTAATAATACAAGCTCCAAGAGCTTTCAAATGTGTCATGCTAGGAGTCAGACAGTTGCTTAACCTAATAGAAAAACCTGGATGTGAATATCTTTATGCATGTAGGGAATATATACCTATGTACACATACTTAAAATAAGCGGAAATGTGCAGAATGTTCTCATTTACTTTGTAGTAGCTCTGCCATGGATTGTCATAGAAACACATATGAGGGCTTTTTTCGGAAAGGTGTGGTTGTGCTGAATCCAGCAATACCACATGTGTAAATATAGCATGCATGGTCAGGGAGTTATATCAGTAAATGTATGAGGTGTCCTAAATGAAAGAAAATTAAACATTGACATAATGAAGTCTTCAGTCCAAAGCCCATTATCAGTGGTGAGAAGCATGTTGACAAATTCAATGTTACTGCAAAGTAAAGTCACTTGAGGTAATGTTATGGTCTATAATGTTAATATATTTATGATACATTTAATAAATTATACATTTCATATGATACATTTGATGATACTTCATATGGAAACAAAGATCCAATTGAATCAGGTTGAAATTGAAATAGAACACCTTTATTTCAATCTACTGCGTTCTGAGCCCACTGCTGTATTCACTGTACACACATGACTGTGTGGCCAGGTTCAGCTCTAACTCCATAGTGAAGTTTGCGGACGACACAGTTGTGGTGGGGATAGAAGCTCCTTCTGAGTCTCTCTGTACTGGCCATGAGACTCCGGGAGCACTTGCTTGACTGCAGCAGTTCAAAGAGGCAGTTGTTTGGGTGACTAGAGTCTTTGGTTATTATCTTACCCTTGGCCCTGCAACGCTTGTTATAAATGTCCTGGAGAGTGGGAAGCCCACCTCTGATTGTGAGTTCGGCTGAACGGGCCACTCTGTAGTCTGCTGCGGTCGTGTGCGGCACCACAGTGCCAGGTTCTCTACCTCTCCCAGGTAGGTCCTCTCGTCGTTTGCAGAGATCAGGCCCACCATAACTGTGTCGTCAGCAAACTTGATGATTGTGTTGCTGTTTTTCTGTGCCACACAGTCATGTGTGTACAGCGAGTAGAGGAGGGGGCTCCGAACACAGCCCTGGGGCCGCTGGGGGCACCTGTGTTGAGAGTGATGGATGAGGAGGTGCAGTTGCCTGCTCTCACCACCTGGGGTCTTCCTGTCAGGAATGTCAGGAGAGCTCTATAGCTTTCAATGCCAGTAACAACTGTGACATCATCATTAGAAATATTCAGTTCTCAAAAATCTAACGGCATGTGAAATTGCACACTCGAAAGCGTTACTTGAATCCTAGATTCACAAAAGAGCTAAAAGATCGACCAATAGTTTCGAACGAGACGAAAACATCGGAGGAGGAAGACTAAATTAATGAATTGAAATCCACCGCAATGGATTTCCTGAAGTGAGAACAAAAGCTCAACGATAGTTTTATCCTTTACCAAAGACCCGTCATGCACAATAGCCATTATGTCTGGGCAGAGGGTTCGCCCACAAAGACCCATTTGTTGGCCTGGAGGTATGTGTGGGGTTTGGGGTTTTGGGGGCGGTGGGCTTGGGAGGGAGTGACATGGTGCCTGCGGTGTGTGTCCTTGAGGCGGTGTGTGTGTCCCTCACCATCTGTGGCCTAGTCACCCGCCCACTTAGCTTCTGCCAGCAGCCCCCTTAGTGGGAGATTGTTAGGAGCATGTTGGGGCTTCTCCCTGTTGATCACACATACAGCACACACACGCATACACACTAGCAAACAAAAGCACACAGACAGACACACACACTCTCTCCTGGATCTAAGCAATTTTGTGCACATTATGGGTGTGTGTGTGCCAAGTTTTGACATTGAATGTACAGTACGATAGTCCTCAAACGGTTGATGTGTAGAGGACAGCCTGGGTCACAGCTGTTTAAGCAGAACTTGTCTCCTCTCTCTTCACACCACATCCAGCCAGACAGACAGACAGGAGTGTCAGGGTCTCGGCCAGCTCTTCCTATCAGATTGAGTTGAATACGAGTAAAAGGGGCTCAATCCCTTCCATTCTCAGTGTAGAGCTCTCCTGACAGCTACTGTACTATGCGGCCCTGCAGAAGCTTGTCGCAGTAACCAGTGAAACTGAGAAAAATGGCGTTGGAGTTCTTTGACCATCCAGTGATTTTGTAGTTCGTTATACCCATTTTCTCTAAAAACAGAGCAAGATTGAATTTATTGAGAAGTTCAATTTCACTTACAACTTTTGAAAAATATATGAGTTACTGCGGTTAGCTTCTGCAGGGCAGTGTAGGCCAGAGCAGTGGCCCGTACAAACAGTGGTATAAACCACTACACTTCTGCGTTACATTGAAATCGGGGAGGAGATTGCGGGGGGAGCATATGAATGAATGTGGATGAGAACCGTGATGTAAGTGGTTGCAGATACGGCTGTGGGGGGCGCTAGAGACATGATCGAATAGACGTTTATGCGCCTCAATCTCCTGAACACGGCGTGACCCATTCCTAATCGATCAGAACTAAATCGGCAGAGAAAAAGCCCATTTTAAAGCACCTATTCCGCATGCACATGCGCAGATTGCCCATGGAGTTTGGACGACGCGAGATGACGCACAAATGAATGTGGACTGTTCCATCAGAGGGGGGAGCTTCGGTGGCCAGTGTCCTTTCAGCCAAACAGGATAATGAAAAAATTATCCCACTAAATGGCCAGACGCGTCTTATGGCGACATCTACAATTACCTCATTGAGTCTCCAGGTAGACTAATGTTTATATTTAAGTGCAGCGGTCTGTAGCCACTCACATTACCACCGAAGCTCCGCCCTCTGATGGAACAGTCCACATTCATTCGTGCGTCATCTCGCGTCGTCCAGACTCCATGGGCACTCTGCGCATGTGCATGCGGAATAGGTGCTTTAAAATGGGCTTTTTCTCTGCCGATTTAGTTCTGATCGATTAGGAATGGGTCACGCCGTGTTCAGGAGATTGAGGCGCATAAACGTCTATTCGATCATGTCTCTAGCACCCCCACAGCCGTATCTGCAACCACTTACATCACGGCTCTCATCCACATTCATTCATATGCTCCCCCCGCAATCTCCTCCCCGATTTCAGAATCCCGGAAGTGTTGCGGTGGTCTATGCCTGTTCACAACCCCCCCTCGATAGGCAGGCGTGGACATAGCGGTGGACCTTTGACATATGTTTATATAATGATTTTGCATTTCCACTATCAGGCAATTTAACTTGATTGATGGTTGGACTTGGTCTTCCGACTTCATATATAAATTTTTCCACAAGAAAAATAAATGTCTACATCAAAGATTATAAACGTGACGATGATGTATTTGTGTTTGAGAACCACTGGGCCTGCTGTGGCACACACACACACACACACACACACACACACACACACACACACACACACACACACACACACACACACACACACACACACACACACACACACACACACACACTGACGTTGCTCTGTAAATACTGCGTGGGGCCCATACATACAGGATAGCTGTAAATGTCTCCTTTTACTGGTGAAGGCAGAACATTTATTTCATTATGGATGTTGGGGAGAGAGAGCGTGGATATCATAGTGTTATTATGTGGCTGAGGTTTGTGCTGAGAGGGACAAGGGCCTGTGTGTGTGTGTGTGTGTGTGTGTGTGTGTGTGTGTGTGTGTGTGTGTGTGTGTGTGTGTGTGTGTGTGTGTGTGTGTGTGTGTGTGTGTGTGTGTGTGTGTGTGTGTGTGTGTGTGTGTGTGTGTGTGTGTGTGTGTGTGTGTGGTGAATCTGCTATGGTAATGGCCATCTGTTGGTGGTGCAGTCGGGCAGTAAACTACCTCTGATAGGAAGGCAAGATGAGGAGGAATATACAGTAGCTAGAACACGCACACGGACAAATCACGAGCGCACACGCATGCACACGTTATTTATGGCAGTGACCAGACAGGACTGGAAGAGTTTATTCTGTCAGACCTTGTGTGTGTGTGTGTGTGTGCGTGTGTGTGTGTGTGTGTGTGTGTGTGTGTGTGTGTGTGTGTGTGTGTGTGTGTGTGTGTGTGTGTGTGTGTGTGTGTGTGTGTGTGTGTGTGTGTGTGTGTGTGTGTGTGTGTGTGTGTGTGTGTGTGTGTGTGTGTGTGTGTGTGTGGGGGGGGGCACATGATGTCTGTTCCTGCAGCATCTATCGTTGCTCTGGGGGGGAGTCAGACAGGGGGCAGAGAGTTTTGAGATTCGGGAGGAAGATGAAGAGACCTGTGTGTAACATAGTCGTCACCATGGAGCGTTTAGAGGAGGATGAAGAGACTTGCAACATAGTCGTCACCTTGGAGTGTTTAGAGGAGGATGAAGAGACTTGTAACATAGTCATCACCTTGGAGTGTTTAGAGGAGGATGAAGAGACTTGTAACATAGTCGTCACCATGGAGCGTTTAGAAGAGGATGAAGAGACTTGTAACTAGGGATGTCTCGATCGCATTTTTTTGGCTCCCGATCTGATCCCGATCATGTGATTTTGAGTATCTGCCTATACCGATCTTTGCCGATCCGATCTTTCACATTAGTAACCAATTTGAACAAAGCGAATAACGACATAGCTCCGCGGTTAACAACAGCTGAACAGCAACAATTCAATGCCCCCACACTGCAGACACAGACTAAAACATGAATGTCATCATGATTCATGACACAAAAGCATACCGAAAACACTCATAAACCAGCAGCCAATGAATTTTAGTAAATCAGGACTCACCACTTCGCTGTTGATGAACGTCACGTCAGCAACAAAAACCTCTTCCGTTGAACAACATTAACAAAACTTCGCCAACCGGCTAAATCCAAGAACAAACAAACTTTCGCCAACCGGCTAAATCAAAGCACAAACAACAAATGAACCACTTCGGTCCGCTGTTCATTTGCGGGCGCTGTGGATGAAAATAATTGCATCATCCACCGTTGATGGCCTAAGCGCTGTTCCCCTCTCCTCGAGCATTCTCCCTGCGGTCAAAATGCTTTGAAAATGCAGCTTTCCCAGACGCATTGGGAACTTTTCAAAAGCTCTCCCTTTACTATTTTATCTGTTAGCTTATCCATCTTGACTCAGACACGAGGCTCCCACTCTCTGATCTGATGACAGCACTACGTTACGTTACGGCGCTAAAAAGAAAGTGAAAGCAGCCGTTTGTTTTGGCAAATTCTTCTGCTCTGTGCGACAATAAATAAATGAATGATGATATGTAATTTAAAACCAAAACTAAGGCCTCATTATGAGTTTAAGACGTGAGCATGGTAATGTTTGTTGAATAATAAAAAAAAAAAAAAATTATATATAAAAAAAAAATATCCGGATTTTGTTTTCCTGATCCCGATCTTCTGAAAATCATGTGATCGGCCCCCAATCCCGATCACGTGATCGGATCGGGACATCCCTACTTGTAACATAGTCGTCACCATGGAGCGTTTAGAGGAGGATGAAGAGACTTCACGCAACATTCAAGACACCCTGCCCAATTCTGACTCTAAACGATACAAATGTTTTTTTGTTTGTAGATACGCATGACTAAAGCCCCCCCCCCCACACACGCATCTTGATTCCATTTAAAAAGTGTAGTGATTGACTGGAAATGGAAGCGATCTAGCGTCAAGATCTACTTGCGCTGTATGAGACGCTGAACATAACAACATAAAGACACCTTTCGAGAGCAGCCAGTCATGAGCCGTGAGCAGTTTGTTCTCGTCTCTGATATGCCGGGTGATTCATGTACACAGCATATTGCAATAGCAACACTTTCCCATACATTATGGCATTTTGACACCTTTTGCCTGTGCGTTATTGACTTAGAGTTCCCTCTCCCTGCGCCAGTGCGCCAACCTCAATTTCATTAGCGCAAAGCCCACTGCTTGATTACAAATATATCTGTCTCGCTGTGGGATATTTGCACAGAGGCAGCTAATGAAGATCGGTTAGGGCATGGGGGAGGAAATGAATCTCGGAGTGAATTAGGAGGATGCAGGAATATGACAGCAAATTAGATGGATATAACAGAGATGTCACTGTGTTTGCACAAAGAGCGGGAGAAATTAAGGACATTAGTCTACTCGCCACAGCCTACTACAGTATCCACGTTCAGAGCTATAATTCAACCCATCCACTCTTTTCAGGTCCGATACCGGTACCTGAATTTGGATATCTGCCGATACCGACACTAGTGCACATTTTTCATGAATAATAGCAATTATTATCATATTATTATTATTATCAAATCAAATCAAATGTATTTGTAAGGCCCGACAACACACGTAATGTCCCCATGAGCCGGACACGTGTTCTTTTTTTTTATCTACTTTTTCTCCCCATTTTCTATTTTTCTCCCATCCCAATTTCGTATTATCCAATTCTACCCGCCCCTGTCTAGAACGTTGTTAGACCATGCCTCCCACTGGTCGGCTGCAATGTGGACGAAGCCTTGCATCACGTGTCCCCTCCGGTACACGAGGAGGCAGCCCCCGATACTTCCTGATTCTGCTGTACACCACCAACCGACCTGTAGGAGTCGCTGTCCACAACGTCCGATCCCCACCCACCAGCTTTCCCACCCCCTAACACTGCCAATTGTATTAGTATGAACGACCAGCCAAGCCGGAAGCAACGCCGAGAGCTGGGCTCAAACCCAGCATCTCCTGAGTTAGTGGCGAGCGCCTTGCCCACTGCGCCACTTAGCCTCCCCCGGACACGTGTTCTTTAAACAAGTCAAGAAGAAACATCACAATAAGTCAAGAACAAAACAAAAACACCATGAAGTCCAAAATTTTTTGAATAAATAAAATTAATTCATGCAACACTCCCAGACATACCCCACGTGAAGGTAAGGAAAAACTCACTAAAACCTAGCAATAGGAAAAAATGCACCACAGGCAATGTGGAGGAGAGAAACCTTAGAAGGGCCGTTCAAGGGGGGATCTCCCTTCTTAGATGTCGGTGACTTGAGGACCTTTTTTATTTATTTATTTATTTTGAAATTATTTGACCCTGGGCCCCGTTCCCCGTACCTGGATAACTGAGTTAGCCGGATAACTTTCGGTGAAGTCTGACTTAAGCCGGACTTTCCGGCTCCCCGTACCTGGATTATCCAAATCACCATGACAACAGATCCAAAAGTTTGAGCGTGGTCGAAAGCAGGGTTTAAGTTCAAGTTAGCCGGATCAACCATCGCCACGCCCCCGCAAAGAAGTGACAGCCCGTTTCCTGAAATTATTCCCACAGTCTACGATCTGCATTATACCATTCTGAATTACGTTTTTGTGCTCCATTCTTCCAGAGGGGGCTTTTGAAATGTAAAATAGACCCAAAATGCTGATACTAAATTCACTTTGTCCTAAATAATGCACGTTATATATACCGTGGCGCTCGCTCGGTGCGATGTACACATTATGTGGTTATTTTAATTGTAACTGGGATTAAGATGTCTGATGAGATGCGCTGTTTGACGGATTTGAGAAATTGAATGAGCCGTTGACGTCACATTAATGAATGAGGATAAAGAAATAAAACTTCATTCAAAATAAAGAATATTCTAAACACGGGTCTCTCGTTCATTAATGTATAAACAATGAATTTATCTCATCTGCCACAGTGGCGCAGCGGTAGTGCTCAATCCTGCCAACCCAGTGACTGGTGTTCGAAACCCCGTGTTTCCAATATACATTTTTGGAATATAATATTAATGATTATACGCCAAAGTAGCCTGGTTTTAAGTTAAAATATTATAAATCTACATGCATTGAGGATGTCATTCTTTATATAGCTCTCAACGTGCACCAAATTGAATTATTCCTATATTGCAAAAAGAAGGAAAAGACTAGGGTTTCGAACCCCGGTCGTCTGCGTGAAAGTCAAAAGAACAACCCGTTAGACCACAGTGGAGATAAGTAAAAGATCGACTACACATCAATCAATGGGTAAGAGAGCCGTATCATAATTCTGTATAACAGTTTAACTAATTAT